>NC_086447.1:600387445-600687445 GCF_028390025.1 Pseudophryne corroboree
GCTACCCCGACCAACAACTGCTCCCTGGACCTCGCCTTTCTCAGGAGATCGTCCAAGTACGGGATAATTAAAACTCCCTTCTTTCAAAGGAGTATCATCATTTCGGCCATTACCTTGGTAAAGACCCTCAGAGCCATGGAGAGACCGAACGGCAACGTCTGTAATTGGTAATGACAATCCTGTACCACAAATCTGCGGTACTCCTGGTGAGGATGGTAAATGGGGACATGCAGGTAAGCATCCTTGATGTCCAGTGATACCATGTAATCCCCCTCGTCCAGGCTTGCAATAACCGCCCTGAGCGATTCCATCTTGAACTTGAATTTTTTTATATATATATGTGTTCAAGGACTTCAAATTTAAAATGGGTCTCACCGAACCGTCCGGTTTCGGTACCACAATCATTGTGGAATAGTAACCCCGTCCTTGTTGAAGTAGGAGCACCTTTACTATCACCTGCTGGGAATACAGCTTGTGAATTGCCTCTATCACTGCCTCCCTGCCTGAGGGAGTTGTTGGCAAGGCAGATTTGAGGAAACGGCGGGGGGGAGACGTCTCGAATTCCAGCTTGTACCCCTGAGATACTACTTGAAAGATCCAGGGATCCACCCGTGAGCGAGCCCACTGATCGCTGAAATTTTTGAGACGGGCCCCCACCGTACCTGGCTCCGCCTGTGGAGCCCCAGCGTCATGCGGTGGACTTAGAGGAAGCGGGGGAGGACTTTTGCTCCTGGGAACTGGCTGTATGCTGCAACTTTTTCCCTCCACCTCTGCCTCTGGGCAGAAAGGACAAGCCTCTAACCCGCTTGCCCTTATGGGGCCGAAAGGACTGTACCTGATAATACGGTGCTTTCTTAGGCTGTGAGGGAACATGGGGTAAAAATGCAGACTTCCCAGCTGTTGCTGTGGAAACTAGGTCCGAGAGACCATCCCCGAACAACTCATCACCTTTATAAGGCAAAACTTCCATGTGCCTTTTAGAGTCTGCATCACCTGTCCACTGCCGAGTCCATAACCCTCTCCTGGCAGAAATGGACATTGCACTTATTTTAGATGCCAGCCGGCAAATATCCCTCTGTGCATCTCTCATGTATAAGACTGCGTCTTTAATATGCTCTACGGTTAGCAATATAGTGTCCCTGTCTAGGGTATCAATATTTTCCGACAGGGAATCTGACCACGCAGCTGCAGCACTGCACATCCATGCTGAAGCAATAGCTGGTCTCAGTATAATACCTGTGTGTGTATATACAGACTTCAGGATAGCCTCCTGCTTTCTATCAGCAGGTTCCTTTAGGGCGGCCGTATCCGGAGACGGTAGTGCCACCTTCTTTGACAAGCGTGTGAGCGCTTTATCCACCCTAGGGGATGTTTCCCAACGTGACCTATCCTCTGGCGGGAAAGGGTACGTCATTAGTAACCTTTTAGAAATTACTAGTTTCTTATCGGGGGAAGCCCACGCTTCTTCACACACTTCATTTAACTCCTCAGATGGAGGAAAAAATAAGATTTTACTTACCGATAAATCTATTTCCGTAGTGGATGCTGGGGTTCCTGAAAGGACCATGGGGAATAGCGGCTCCGCAGGAGACAGGGCACAAAAAGTAAAGCTTTTCCAGATCAGGTGGTGTGCACTGGCTCCTCCCCCTATGACCCTCCTCCAGACTCCAGTTAGGTACTGTGCCCGGACGAGCGTACACAATAAGGGAGGATTTTGAATCCCGGGTAAGACTCATACCAGCCACACCAATCACACCGTACAACTTGTGATCTAAACCCAGTTAACAGTATGATAACAGCGGAGCCTCTGAAAGATGGCTTCCTTCAACAATAACCCGAATTAGTTAACAATAACTATGTACAATTATTGCAGATAATCCGCACTTGGGATGGGCGCCCAGCATCCACTACGGACTCCGAGAAATAGATTTATCGGTAAGTAAAATCTTATTTTCTCTATCGTCCTAGTGGATGCTGGGGTTCCTGAAAGGACCATGGGGATTATACCAAAGCTCCCAAACGGGCGGGAGAGTGCGGATGACTCTGCAGCACCGAATGAGAGAACTCCAGGTCCTCCTTAGCCAGAGTATCAAATTTGTAAAATTTTACAAACGTGTTCTCCCCTGACCACGTAGCTGCTCGGCAAAGTTGTAATGCCGAGACCCCTCGGGCAGCCGCCCAAGATGAGCCCACCTTCCTTGTGGAGTGGGCCTTTACAGATTTAGGCTGTGGCAGGCCTGCCACAGAATGTGCAAGTTGGATTGTGCTACAGATCCAACGAGCAATCGTCTGCTTAGACGCAGGAGCACCCATCTTGTTGGGTGCATACAATATAAACAACGAGTCAGATTTTCTGACTCCAGCTGTCCTTGCAATATATATTTTTAATGCTCTGACAACGTCCAGTAACTTGGAGTCCTCCAAGTCACTTGTAGCCGCAGGCACTACAATAGGCTGGTTCAGATGAAATGCTGACACCACCTTAGGGAGAAAATGCGGACGAGTCCGCAGTTCTGCCCTGTCCGAATGGAAAATCAGATACGGGCTTTTGTAAGATAAAGCTGCCAGTTCTGACACTCTCCTGGCCGAAGCCAGGGCTAGAAGCATGGTCACTTTCCATGTGAGATATTTCAAATCCACCTTTTTTAGTGGTTCAAACCAATGAGATTTTAGAAAGTCCAAAACCACATTGAGATCCCACGGTGCCACTGGAGGCACCACAGGAGGCTGTATATGCAGCACTCCCTTAACAAAGGTCTGGACTTCAGGGACTGAAGCCAATTCTTTTTGAAAGAAAATCGACAGGGCCGAAATTTGAACCTTAATAGATCCCAATTTGAGACCCATAGACAATCCTGATTGCAGGAAATGTAGGAATCGACCCAGTTGAAATTCCTCCGTCGGAGCACTCCGATCTTCGCACCACGCAACATATTTTCGCCAAATTCGGTGATAATGTTGCACGGTTACTTCCTTCCTTGCTTTAATCAAAGTAGGAATGACTTCTTCCGGCATGCCTTTTTCCTTTAGGATCCGGCATTCAACCGCCATGCCGTCAAACGCAGCCGCGGTAAGTCTTGAAACAGACAGGGACCCTGCTGAAGCAAGTCCCTCCTTAGAGGTAGAGGCCACGGATCTTCCGTGATCATCTCTTGAAGTTCCGGGTACCAAGTCCTTCTTGGCCAATCCGGAACCACTAGTATCGTTCTCACGCCTCTTTGCCGTATAATTCTCAATACTTTTGGTATGAGAGGCAGAGGAGGAAACACATACACCGACTGGTACACCCAAGGCGTTACCAGCGCGTCCACAGCTATTGCCTGCGGATCTCTTGACCTGGCGCAATACCTGTCCAGTTTTTTGTTGAGGCGAGACGCCATCATGTCCACCATTGGTCTTTCCCAACGGGTTACCAGCATGTGGAAGACTTCTGGATGAAGTCCCCACTCTCCCGGGTGAAGATCGTGTCTGCTGAGGAAGTCTGCTTCCCAGTTGTCCACTCCCGGGATGAACACTGCTGACAGTGCTATCACATGATTCTCTGCCCAGCGAAGAATCCTTGCAGCTTCTGCCATTGCACTCCTGCTTCTTGTGCCGCCCTGTCTGTTCACATGGGCGACTGCCGTGATGTTGTCCGACTGGATCAACACCGGTTTTCCTTGAAGCAGAGGTTCTGCCTGGCTTAGAGCATTGTAAATTGCTCTTAGTTCCAGAATGTTTATGTGAAGAGACGTTTCCAGGCTCGTCCATACTCCCTGGAAGTTTCTTCCTTGTGTGACTGCTCCCCAGCCTCTCAGGCTGGCGTCCGTGGTCACCAGGATCCAATCCTGTATGCCGAATCTGCGGCCCTCCAATAGATGAGGACTCTGCAACCACCACAGAAGAGACACCCTTGTCCTTGGAGACAGGGTTATCCGTAGGTGCATCTGAAGATGCGACCCTGACCATTTGTCCAACAGATCCCTTTGGAAAATTCTTGCGTGGAATCTGCCGAATGGAATTGCTTCGTAAGAAGCCACCATTTTTCCCAGGACTCTTGTGCATTGATGTACAGACACCTTTCCTGGTTTTAGGAGGTTCCTGACAAGCTCGGATAACTCCTTGTCTTTTTCCTCCGGGAGAAAAACCTTTTTCTGAACCGTGTCCAGAATCATCCCTAGGAACAGCAGACGAGTTGTCGGCATTAACTGGGATTTTGGAATATTCAGAATCCACCCGTGCTGTTTTAGCACTTCTTGAGACAGTGCTAATCCCATCTCTAGCTGTTCTCTGGACCTTGCCCTTATTAGGAGATCGTCCAAGTATGGGATAATTAATACGCCTTTTCTTCGAAGAAGAATCATCATCTCGGCCAGTACCTTTGTAAAGACCCGAGGTGCCGTGGACAATCCGAACGGCAGCGTCTGAAACTGATAGTGACAGTTTTGTACAACGAACCTGAGGTACCCCTGGTGTGAGGGGTAAATTGGAACGTGGAGATACGCATCCTTGATGTCCAAGGATACCATAAAGTCCCCCTCTTCCAGGTTCGCTATCACTGCTCTGAGTGACTCCATCTTGAACTTGAACTTCTTTATGTACAGGTTCAAGGACTTCAGATTTAGAATAGGCCTTACCGAGCCATCCGGCTTCGGTACCACAAAAAGAGTGGAATAATACCCCTTCCCTTGTTGTAGAAGAGGTACCTTGACTATCACCTGCTGAGAGTACAGCTTGTGAATGGCTTCCAAACCCGTCTCCCTTTCGGAGGGGGACGTAGGTAGAGCAGACTTCAGGAAACGGCGAGGTGGATCTGTCTCTAATTCCAACCTGTACCCCTGAGATATTATCTGCAGGATCCAGGGATCTACTTGCGAGTGAGCCCACTGCGCGCTGTAATTTTTGAGACGACCCCCCACCGTCCCCGAGTCCGCTTGAGAAGCCCCAGCGTCATGCTGAGGCTTTTGTAGAAGCCGGGGAGGGCTTCTGTTCCTGGGAAGGAGCTGCCTGTTGCTGTCTCTTCCCTCGACCTCTGCCTCGTGGCAGATATGAATAGCCCTTTGCTCTCTTATTTTTAAAGGAACGAAAGGGCTGCGGTTGAAAGGTCGGTGCCTTTTTCTGTTGGGGAGTGACTTGAGGTAGAAAGGTGGATTTCCCGGCTGTAGCCGTGGCCACCAAATCTGATAGACCGACTCCAAATAACTCCTCCCCTTTATACTGCAAAACTTCCATATGCCGTTTTGAATCCGCATCGCCTGTCCACTGTCGCGTCCATAAAGTTCTTCTGGCCGAAATGGACATAGCACTTACCCGTGATGCCAGTGTGCAGATATCCCTCTGTGCATCACGCATATAAAGAAATGCATCCTTTATTTGCTCTAACGACAGTAAAATATTGTCCCTGTCCAGGGTATCAATATTTTCAATCAGGGACTCTGACCAAACTACCCCAGCACTGCACATCCAGGCAGTCGCTATAGCTGGTCGTAGTATAACACCTGCATGTGTGTATATACTTTTTTGGATATTTTCCATCCTCCTATCTGATGGATCTTTAAGTGCGGCCGTCTCAGGAGAGGGTAACGCCACTTGTTTAGATAAGCGTGTTAGCGCCTTGTCCACCCTAGGAGGTGTTTCCCAGCGCTCCCTAACCTCTGGCGGGAAAGGGTATAATGCCAATAATTTCTTTGAAATTATCAGCTTTTTATCAGGGGCAACCCACGCATCATTACACACGTCATTTAATTCTTCTGATTCAGGAAAAACTATAGGTAGTTTTTTCACACCCCACATAATACCCTGTTTAGTGGTACCTGTAGTATCAGCTAAATGTAACGCCTCCTTCATTGCCAAAATCATATAACGTGTGGCCCTACTGGAAAATACGGTTGATTCGTCACCGTCACCACTGGAGTCATCGCCTGTGTCTGGGTCTGTGTCGACCGACTGAGGCAAAGGGCGTTTCACAGCCCCTGACGGTGTTTGAGTCGCCTGGACAGGCACTAATTGATTGTCCGGCCGTCTCATGTCGTCAAACGACTGCTTTAGCGTGTTGACACTATCCCGTAGTTCCATAAATAAAGGCATCCATTCCGGTGTCGACTCCCTAGGGGGTGACATCCTCATATTTGGCAATTGCTCCGCCTCCACGCCAATATCGTCCTCATACATGTCGACACACACGTACCGACACACAGCAGACACACAGGGAATGCTCCTAACGAAGACAGGACCCACTAGCCCTTTGGGGAGACAGAGGGAGAGTTTGCCAGCACACACCAAAAGCGCTATATATATATATCAGGGATAGCCTTATAATAAGTGCTCCCTTATAGCTGCTTTGTTATATCAAAATATCGCCATAAATTTGCCCCCCCTCTCTGTTTTACCCTGTTTCTGTAGTGCAGTGCAGGGGAGAGACTTGGGAGCCGTCCTGACCAGCGGAGCTGTGAGAGGAAATGGCGCCGTGTGCTGAGGAGATAGGCCCCGCCCCTTTTCTGGCGGGCTCGTCTCCCGCTATTTAGAGAAATCAGGCAGGGGTTAAATATCTCCATATAGCCTCTGGGGGCTATATGTGAGGTATTTTTAGCCTTTATATAGGTTACATTTGCCTCCCAGGGCGCCCCCCCCCAGCGCCCTGCACCCTCAGTGACCGCGTGTGAAGTGTGCTGAGAGGAAAATGGCGCACAGCTGCAGTGCTGTGCGCTACCTTTAGAAGACTGCAGGAGTCTTCAGCCGCCGATTCTGGACCTCTTCTGACTTCAGCATCTGCAAGGGGGCCGGCGGCGCGGCTCCGGTGACCATCCAGGCTGTACCTGTGATCGTCCCTCTGGAGCTTGATGTCCAGTAGCCAATCCATCCTGCACGCAGGTGAGTTGACTCCTTCTCCCCTCAGTCCCTCGCTGCAGTGATCCTGTTGCCAGCAGGAATCACTGTAAAATAAAAAACCTAGCTAAACTTTTTCTAAGCAGCTCTTTAGGAGAGCCACCTAGATTGCACCCTTCTCGGCCGGGCACAAAAATCTAACTGGAGTCTGGAGGAGGGTCATAGGGGGAGGAGCCAGTGCACACCACCTGATCAGGAAAAGCTTTACTTTTTGTGCCCTGTCTCCTGCGGAGCCGCTATTCCCCATGGTCCTTTCAGGAACCCCAGCATCCACTAGGACGATAGAGAAACTACTGGTAGTTTTTTCTCTCCAAACATAATACCCTTTTTTGTGGTACCTGGGGTAACATCAGAAATGTGCAACACATTTTTCATAGCCTCAATCATGTAACGTGTGGCACTATTGGAAGTTACATTAGTCTCATCGTCGTCGACACTGGAGTCAGTATCCGTGTCGACATCTGTGTCTGCCATCTGAGGTAGCGGGCGTTTTAGAGCCCCTGATGGCTTTTGAGACGCCTGGGCAGGCACAGGCTGAGAAGCCGGCTGTCCCATATTCGGTATGTCGGCAAACCTTTTATGTAAGGAGTCGACACTGTCACGTAATTCCTTCCACATAACCATCCACTCAGGTGTCGGCCCCGCAGGGGGTGACATCACATTTATAGGCATCTGCTCCGCCTCCACATAAGCCTCCTCATCAAACATGTCGACACAGCCGTACCGACACACCGCACACACACCGGGAATGCTCTGACAGAGGACAGGACCCCACAAAGCCCTTTGGGGAGACAGAGAGAGAGTATGCCAGCACACACCAGAGCGCTATAATAATACAGGGATTAACTGAATTATTTCCCCTTATAGCTGCTATATAGTTATACTGCGCCTAAATTTAGTGCCCCCCTCTCTTTTTTACCCTTTGTAGCTTGATACTGCAGGGGAGAGCCAGGGAGCGATCCTTCCAGCGGAGTTGTGAGGGAAAAATGGCGCCAGTGTGCTGAGGGAGTTAGCCCCGCCCCTTTTTCGGCTGACTTTTCTCCCGCTTTTTTCAGGAATTCTGGCAGGGGTAATTTATCACATATATAGCCCTGGGACTATATATTGTGATGATTTGCCAGCCAAGGTGTTTATATTGCTGCTCAGAGCGCCCCCCCCCCCCCCCCAGCGCCCTGCACCCATCAGTGACCGGAGTGTGAGGTGTGCATGAGGAGCAATTGCGCACAGCTGCAGTGCTGTGCGCTACCTTGTTGAAGACCGAGGTCTTCTGCCGCCGATTTTCCGGACCACTTCTTGCTTCTGGCTCTGTAAGGGGGACGGCGGCGCGGCTCCGGGACCGAACGATCGAGGTCGGGTCCTGTGTTCGATCCCTCTGGAGCTAATGGTGTCAAGTATCCTAAGAAGCCCAAACTATCTCCAGTCAGGTAGGTTCGCTTCTTCTCCCCTTAGTCCCTCGCTGCAGTGAGTCTGTTGCCAGCAGATCTCACTGTAAAATAAAAAACCTAAAATATACTTTCTTTCTAGGAGCTCAGGAGAGCCCCTAGTGTGCATCCAGCTCAGCCGGGCACAAGATTCTAACTGAAGTCTGGAGGAGGGTCATAGTGGGAGGAGCCAGTGCACACCAGTTAGTCTAAAGCTTTCTTTTAGTTGTGCCCAGTCTCCTGCGGAGCCGCTATTCCCCATGGTCCTTACGGAGTCCCAGCATCCACTTAGGACGTCAGAGAAAAAACAAATAAACCTATGTAACCATTTAGCAGACAGAATTTCTGCTATTTCACTTACAGTCAGGTGAATACAGTTACAAGTTACTAACCATATACATATGGCAGTCCATGGAACAGAGTTACGTGTTGGGTATGCTTTACCGGCGGCCGGGATACCGACAGTCAGCATATCGACCGGCAACCTCGATCCCAGCGTCCAGAATGCCGGCAGGTGGGTGAACACAAGGAAGCCCCTTGCGGGCTCGCTGTGCTCGCCACGCTGTGGGCTCGATGGCTATCCCACAGGTTCTATTCCCACTCTATGAGTGGCGTGGACACCCAAGAGTGGGAAATAGCCCTTGGACCCCTGCCCGCATTCTGACCGTCGGGATCCTGAGCGCCAGTCTCGTAACTACATCCCACAGTTACTTATCTGTAACATCATTCTGATTCTCTATGCAGCTGCTGATCTGAGTGCATGTTGTGTATTTTGGGAACCTGTATGCCAGCATCACCAATTATGCACTAGCGCATATCTAGCACCCCAAATCTAGGAATGGTGAGTGCCGTGGATAAGTGCTTTTTGTTTATTCGATTCATTTTTTTAATTAAACTTTGTGTTCACAATTTCTCATGCATCCTGTTTCATCCTATTATTTATAGCCTGTCTCAGCTATTTTCCTCGGTGCCTACTGTAGGTGTGTTAGTAACTGTCTCACCTTTAAAAGCAAAGTTGCTGTGAGCTTTAGGCCAGGTAGCATACCTAAAGTATAACACTTATGTGATAGCGATTTTCATTGTAACTATTTTGAGCAATAGAGTAGAATCTGGAGAAAAGTGGGGTGCCTTGTCAGGGGGTGCAGGCTTAAATGCATTGATCAATACACGAGATAGATAGATAGATAGATAGATAGATAGATAGATAGATAGATAGATAGATAGATAGATAGATAGATAGATAGATAGATAGAAAAAAAAATTGTGGCAAGCACAGTAACGGTTGATACTCATAGTGTTCACGCTAGGCTGTTTTAAAGGGCAAAATGCAACCTGCCCCTATAGCTGCACTCTGCTAAAACAGTCTGCACGCTGCCTTGTTGCCGCCGTGTGAATAGATGCCATTTGCACACGCACAGCATCTATTTACATTAAAGGGAGAGCTTGGGGGAAGCCAGGCATGCCCCCTTCAATGCCGCCACTGGTTGAGGCACGCCTCCATTATAGATATTGAGGGGGCTGGATTGCCACTAATAGTGACGCCCAGCACCCTGCCCATATCCTAGTGGGAACACTAACATGTGTTTGCTGAACCATTGTGCTGCAGTTTATTCAGGAATGTCAGGATGGTACAATCAGCATAAGGTGTGGATCCTACAATCACATCAACAAAAACATTCACATACAGACCCGGACTGGCGGCACTCAGGGGACTTACCAGCATTGTTAACAAGTGACAAGCTCAGGTGTTATTCCAGCGTTTCAATACTTTACTATATTCAGGGATACATGCATAACTGCAAAGTGTAACTACAAGGACATTGCAGAGAAGCATATATCCCAGACTGCACGGCTGTGTGCGCCAAATACTGGGTTGTCGGGAGAGCAGCTAATGGTACCCACCTGGTGCCGGAGGCAGAGATGTCAGTGCAGTCCACTGGGACATGCAGTACAAGGAGACTAGCACTGCAAGAGTAAAGGGCTGAAACAGGGGAGAGGCCAGTGATCAGCGTGATGGAGGAGGGAGGGGACCGGGAGAGTTAAAGTCACAGTTCTAGGTATTGCATATACATAATAAGATTTTACTCACCGGTAAATCTATTTCTCGTAGTCCGTAGTGGATGCTGGGGACTCCGTAAGGACCATGGGGAATAGACGGGCTCCGCAGGAGACTGGGCACTCTATAAGAAAGATTTGGTACTATCTGGTGTGCACTGGCTCCTCCCTCTATGCCCCTCCTCCAGACCTCAGTTAGGATACTGTGCCCGGAAGAGCTGACACAATAAGGAAGGATTTTGAATCCCGGGTAAGACTCATACCAGCCACACCGTATAACTCGTGATACTATACCCAGTTAACAGTATGAAATATAACAGAGCCTCTCAACAGATGGCTCAACAATAACCCTTTAGTTAGGCAATAACTATATACAAGTATTGCAGACAATCCGCACTTGGGATGGGCGCCCAGCATCCACTACGGACTACGAGAAATAGATTTACCGGTAAGTAAAATCTTATTTTCTCTGACGTCCTAGTGGATGCTGGGGACTCCGTAAGGACCATGGGGATTATACCAAAGCTCCCAAACGGGCGGGAGAGTGCGGATGACTCTGCAGCACCGAATGAGAGAACTCAAGGTCCTCCTCAGCCAGGGTATCAAATTTGTAGAATTTAGCAAACGTGTTTGCCCCTGACCAAGTTGCAGCTCGGCAAAGTTGTAAATCCGAGACCCCTCGGGCAGCCGCCCAAGATGAGCCCACTTTCCTCGTGGAATGGGCTTTCACTGATTTAGGATGCGGCAATCCAGCCGCAGAATGCGCCAGCTGAATTGTGCTACAAATCCAGCGAGCAATAGTCTGCTTAGAAGCAGGAGCACCTATCTTGTTGGGTGCATACAGGACAAAAAGCGAGTCAGTCTTCCTGACTCCAGCCGTCCTGGAAACAAAGTTTCAAGGCCCTGACTACATCCAGTAACTTGGAATCCTCCAAGTCCCTAGTAGCCGCAGGCACCACAATAGGTTGGTTCAAGTGAAAAGCAGATACCACCTTAGGGAGAAACTGGGGACGAGGAAGTGCAGAAACCGACCCAGCTGAAATTCCTCTGTTGGGGCCTTCCTGGCCTCACACCAAGAAACATTTTCTCCAAATACGGTGATAATGGTTCGCGGTTACTTCTTTCCTGGCTTTTATCAGCGTAGGAATGACTTCCTCCGGAATGCCCTTTTCCTTTAGGATCCGGAATTCAACCGCCATGCCGTCAAACGCAGCCGCGGTAAGTCTTGGAACAGACAGGGCCCCTGCTGTAGCAGATCCTGTCTGAGCGGTAGAGGCCATGGGTCCTCTGATATCATTTCTTGAAGTTCTGGGTACCAAGCCCTTCTTGGCCAATCCGGAACCACGAGTATCGTTCTTACTCCTCGCCTTCTTATTATTCTCAGTACCTTTGGTATGAGAGGCAGAGGAGGGAACACATAAACCGACTGGTACACCCACGGTGTCACTAGAGCGTCCACAGCTATCGCCTGAGGGTCCCTTGACCTGGCGCAATATCTCTTTAGCTTTTTGTTGAGGCGGGACGCCATCATGTCCACCTGTGGCCTTTCCCAACGGTTTACCAACAGTAGGAAGACTTCTGGATGAAGTCCCCACTCTCCCGGGTGTAGGTCGTGTCTGCTGAGGAAGTCTGCTTCCCAGTTGTCCACTCCCGGAATGAACACTGCTGACCGTGCTAAGACGTGATTTTCCGCCCATCGGAGAATCCTTGTGGCTTCTGCCATCGCCACCCTGCTTCTTGTGCCGCCCTGTCGGTTTACATGGGCGACTGCCGTGATGTTGTCTGACTGGATCAGTACCGGCTGGTTTTGAAGCAGGGGTCTTGCCTGACTTAGGGCATTGTAAATGGCCCTCAGTTCCAGAATATTTATGTGTAGGGAAGTCTCCTGACTTGACCATAGTCCTTGGAAGTTTCTTCCCTGTGTGACTGCTCCCCAGCCTCGAAGGCTGGCATCCGTGGTCACCAGGACCCAGTCCTGTATGCCGAAACTGCGGCCCTCTAGAAGATGAGCACTCTGCACCCACCACAGTAGAGACACCCTGGTCCTTGGAGACAGGGTTATCAGTTGATGCATCTGAAGATGCGATCCCGACCACTTGTCCAAGAGGTCCCACTGGAAAGTCCTCGCATGGAACCTGCCGAATGGAATTGCTTCGTATGAAGCCACCATTTTTCCCAGGACTCGTGTGCAGTGATGCACCGATACCCGTTTCGGTTTTAGGAGGTCTCTGACTAGAGATGACAGCTCCTTGGCTTTCTCCTGCGGGAGAAACACTTTTTTCAGTTCTGTGTCCAAAATCATCCCCAGGAACAGTAAGCGAGTGGAAGGAACCAGCTGTGACTTTGGAATGTTTAGAATCCAGCCATGCTGTTGTAGCACTTCCCGAGATAGTGCTACTCCGACCAGTAACTGCTCCCTGGACCTCGCTTTTATAAGGAGATCGTCCAAGTACGGGATAATTAAAACTCCCTTTTTTCGAAGGAGTATCATCATTTCTGCCATTACCTTGGTAAACACCCTCGGTGCCGTGGACAGTCCAAACGGTAGTGTCTGGAATTGGTAATGGCAATCCTGTACCACAAATCTGAGGTACTGGTGAGGAAGGTAAATGGGGACATGCAGGTAAGCATCCTTGATGTCCAGGAATACCATGTAATCCCGCTCGTCCAGGCTTGCAATAACCGCCCTGAGCGATTCCATCTTGAACTTGAATTTTGTTATGTAAGTGTTCAAGGATTTCAAATTTAAAATGGGTCTCACCGAACCGTCCGGTTTCGGTACCACAAACAGTGTGGAATAGTAGCCCCGGCCTTGTTGAAGTAGGGGTACCTTGACTATCACCTGCTGGGAATACAGCTTGTGAATGGCCTCTAGCACAGCCTCCCTGCCCGAGGGAGTCGTCGGTAAGGCCGATTTGAGGAAACGGCGGGGGGGAGGCGCCTCGAATTCCAGCTTGTACCCCTGAGATACTACTTGAAGGATCCAGGGATCCACCCGTGAGCGAGCCCACTGATCGCTGAAATTCTTGAGGCGGCCCCCCACCGTCATGCGGCGGATTTGGAAGAAGCGGGGGAGGACTTTTGGTCCTGGGAACCTGCTGTGTGTTGCAGATTTTTCCCCCTTCCTCTGCCTCTAGACAGAAAGGACCCGCCTTTTCCCCGCCTGTTTTTCTGGGGTCGAAAGGACTGTACTTGGTAATACGGTGCTTTCTTAGGCTGTGAGGGGACATGGGGCAAAAATGCAGACTTCCCAGCTGTTGCTGTGGAAACAAGGTCTGAGAGACCGTCCCCGAATAACTCCTCACCCTTATAAGGCAAAACTTCCATGTGCCTTTTAGAATCTGCATCTCCTGTCCACTGCCGAGTCCATAAGCCTCTCCTAGCAGAAATGGACAATGCACTTATTCTAGATGCCAGCCGGCAGATCTCCCTCTGTGCATCTCTCATGTATAAGACTGAGTCTTTTATATGCTCTATGGTTAGCAATATAGTGTCTCTGTCTAGTGTGTCAATATTTTCCGACAGGGAATCTGACCAAGCAGCAGCAGCACTGCACATCCAGGCTGAAGCAATAGCTGGTCTCAGTATAACACCAGTGTGTGTGTATATAGATTTTAGGATAGCCTCCTGCTTTCTATCAGCAGGTTCCTTTAGGACGGCCGTATCCGGAGACGGTAGTGCCACCTTTTTAGACAAACGTGTGAGCGCTTTATCCACCCTAGGGGGAGTTTCCCAACGTGACCTATCCTCTGGCGAGAAAGGGAACGCCATTAGTAATTTTTTTGAAATCACCAATTTTTTATCGGGGAAAGCCCACGCTTCTTCACACACATCATTCAATTCCTCAGATGGGGGAAAAACTATTGGTAGTTTTTTCTCCCCAAACATAATACCCTTTTTTGAGGTATCTGGGTTTATATCAGAAAGGTGTAATACCTCTTTCATTGCCTCAATCATGCCACAAATGGCCCTAGTGGACATTAAATTTGACTCATCGTCGTCGACACTTGCATCAGTATCCGTGTCGACATCTGTGTCTGCCATCTGAGGTAGTGGTCGTTTCAGGGCCCCTGACGGCCTTTGAATCGTCTGGGCAGGCACGAGCTGAGAAGCCGGCTGTCCCGCATTTGGCATGTCGTCAAATTTTTTATGTAAGGAGTCGACACTTGCACGTAATTCCTTCCATAAGTCCATCCACTCAGGTGTCTGCCCCGCAGGGGGTGAAAACACATTTATAGGCATCTGCTCCGCCTCCACATAAGTCTCCTCATCAAACATGTCGACACAGGCGTACCGACACACCGCACACACACAGGGAATGCTCTTAAAGGAGACAGGACCCCACAAAAGCCCTTTGGGGAGACAGAGAGAGAGTATGCCAGCACACACCAGAGCGCTATAATAATGCAGGGACTAACTGAATTATGACCCTTTATAGCTGCTTATTGTATTAAACTGCGCCCAAATTTAGTGCCCCCCTCTCTTTTTTACCCTTTCTGTAGTGTAGACTGCAGGGGAGAGTCAGGGAGCTTCCTTCCAGCGGAACTGTGAGGGAATAATGGCGCCAGTGTGCTGAGGGAGATGGCTCCGCCCCTTTTTCGGCTGACTTTTCTCCCGCTTTTTTCTGTATTCTGGCAGGGGTAATTACCACATATATAGCCTCTGGGGCTATATATTGTGGTTATTTTGCCAGCCAAGGTGATATTATTGCTGCTCAGGGCACCCCCCCCCAGCGCCCTGCACCCTCAGTGACCGGAGTGTGAAGTGTGTATGAGGAGCAATAGCGCACAGCTGCAGTGCTGTGCGCTACCTTGGTGAAGACTGAAGTCTTCTGCCGCCGATTTTCCGGACCATCTTCATGCTTCTGGCTCTGTAAGGGGGACGGCGGCGCGGCTCCGGGAACGAACACCAAGGACGGGTCCTGCGGTCGATCCCTCTGGAGCTAATGGTGTCCAGTAGCCTAAGAAGCCCAAGCTAGCTGCAAGCAGGTAGGTTCGCTTCTTCTCCCCTTAGTCCCTCGATGCAGTGAGCCTGTTGCCAGCAGGTCTCACTGTAAAATAAAAAACCTAATTTAAACTTTTTTTCTAGAAGCTCAGGAGAGCTCCTAGTGTGCAACCAGCTCGGGCCGGGCACAGAAATCTAACCGAGGTCTGGAGGAGGGGCATAGAGGGAGGAGCCAGTGCACACCAGATAGTACCAAATCTTTCTTATAGAGTGCCCAGTCTCCTGCGGAGCCCGTCTATTCCCCATGGTCCTTACGGAGTCCCCAGCATCCACTAGGACGTCAGAGAAATTAAAAATAAACTGTTTCATTCATTTAAGATAATGTGTAGCTCTGCAAACAAGACTGTAAGGTTGTTAGTAAAGCACAGCTCTAATATTGCAAATATATAATAACATATTAAAATGTATTTGTGTATAAAATAGGGATGTGCACTTGAAATTTTTGGGGTTTTGGTTTTGGGTTCGGTTCCGCGGCCGTGTTTTGGGTTCGATCGCGTTTTGGCAAAACCTCAACGAATTTTTTTTGTCGGATTCGGGTGTGTTTTGGATTCGGGTGTTTTTTTCAAAAAACCCTAAAAAACAGCTTAAATCATAGAATTTGGGGGTCATTTTGATCCCAAAGTATTATTAACCTCAAAAACCATAATTTCCACTCATTTTCAGTCTATTCTGAATACCTCACACCTCACAATATTATTTTTAGTCCTAAAATTTGCACCGAGGTCGCTGGATGACTAAGCTAAGCGACCCTAGTGGCCGACACAAACACCTGGCCCATCTAGGAGTGGCACTGCAGTGTCACGCAGGATGGCCCTTCCAAAAAACACTCCCCAAACAGCACATGACGCAAATAAAAATGAAAGAAAAAAGAGGTGCAAGATGGAATTGTCCTTGGGCCCTCCCACCCACCCTTATGTTGTATAAACAGGACATGCACACTTTAACCAACCCATCATTTCAGTGACAGGGTCTGCCACACGACTGTGACTGAAATGACGGGTTGGTTTGGACCCCCACCGAAAAAGAAGCAATTAATCTCTCCTTGCACAAACTGGCTCTACAGAGGCAAGATGTCCACCTCATCATCATCCTCCGATATATCACCGTGTACATCCCGCTCCTCACAGATTATCAATTCGTCCCCACTGGAATCCACCATCTCAGCTCCCTGTGTACTTTGTGGAGGCAATTGCTGCTGGTCAATGTCTCCACGGAGGAATTGATTATAATTCATTTTAATGAACATCATCTTCTCCACATTTTCTGGAAGTAACCTCGTACGCAGATTGCTGACAAGGTGAGCGGCGGCACTAAACACTCTTTCGGAGTACACACTTGTGGGAGGGCAACTTAGGTAGAATAAAGCCAGTTTGTGCAAGGGCCTCCAAATTGCCTCTTTTTCCTGCCAGTATAAGTACGGACTGTCTGACGTGCCTACTTGGATACGGTCACTCATATAATCCTCCACCATTCTTTCAATGGTGAGAGAATCATATGCAGTGACAGTAGACGACATGTCCGTAATCGTTGTCAGGTCCTTCAGTCCGGACCAGATGTCAGCATCAGCAGTCGCTCCAGACTGCCCTGCATCACCGCCAGCGGGTGGGCTCAGAATTCTGAGCCTTTTCCTCGCACCCCCAGTTGCGGGAGAATGTGAAGGAGGAGATGTTGACAGGTCGCGTTCCGCTTGACTTGACAATTTTCTCACCAGCAGGTCTTTGAACCCCAGCAGACTTGTGTCTGCCGGAAAGAGAGATCCAAGGTAGGTTTTAAATCTAGGATCGAGCACGGTGGCCAAAATGTAGTGCTCTGATTTCAACAGATTGACCACCCGTGAATCCTTGTTAAGCGAATTAAGGGCTCCATCCACAAGTCCCACATGCCTAGCGGAATCGCTCCCTTTTAGCTCATCCTTCAATGCCTCCAGCTTCTTCTGCAAAAGCCTGATGAGGGGAATGACCTGACTCAGGCTGGCAGTGTCTGAACTGACTTCACGTGTGGCAAGTTCAAAAGGTTGCAGAACCTTGCACAACGTTGAAATCATTCTCCACTGCGCTTGAGACAGGTACATTCCACCTCCTATATCGTGCTCAATTGTATAGGCTTGAATGGCCTTTTGCTGCTCCTCCAACCTCTGAAGCATATAGAGGGTTGAATTCCACCTCGTTACCACTTCTTGCTTCAGATGATGGCAGGGCAGGTTCAGGCGTTTTTGGTGGTGCTCCAGTCTTCTGTACGTGGTGCCTGTACGCCGAAAGTGTCCCGCAATTCTTCTGGCCACCGACAGCATCTCTTGCACGCCCCTGTCGTTTTTTTAAAAATTCTGCACCACCAAATTCAAGGTATGTGCAAAACATGGGACGTGCTGGAATTTGCCCATATTTAATGCACACACAATATTGCTGGCGTTGTCCGATGCCACAAATCCACAGGAGAGTCCAATTGGGGTAAGCCATTCCGCGATGATCTTCCTCAGTTGCCGTAAGAGGTTTTCAGCTGTGTGCGTATTCTGGAAACCGGTGATACAAAGCGTAGCCTGCCTAGGAAAGAGTTGGCGTTTGCGAGATGCTGCTACTGGTGCCGCCGCTGCTGTTCTTGCGGCGGGAGTCCATACATCTACCCAGTGGGCTGTCACAGTCATATAGTCCTGACCCTGCCCTGCTCCACTTGTCCACATGTCCGTGGTTAAGTGGACATTGGGTACAACTGCATTTTTTAGGACACTGGTGAGTCTTTTTCTGACGTCCGTGTACATTCTCGGTATCGCCTGCCTAGAGAAGTGGAACCTAGATGGTATTTGGTAACGGGGGCACACTGCCTCAAGAAATTGTCTAGTTCCCTGTGAACTAACGGCGGATACCGGACGCACGTCTAACACCAACATAGTTGTCAAGGCCTCAGTTATCCGCTTTGCAACAGGATGACTGCTGTGATATTTCATCTTCCTCGCAAAGGACTGTTGGACAGTCAATTGCTTGGTGGAAGTAGTAAAAGTGGGCTTACGACTTCCCCTCTGGGATGACCATCGACTCCCAGCAGCAACAACAGCAGCGCCAGCAGCAGTAGGCGTTACACGCAAGGATGCATCGGAGGAATCCCAGGCAGGAGAGGACTCGTCAGAATTGCCAGTGACATGGCATGCAGGACTATTGGCATTCCTGGGGAAGGAGGAAATTGACACTGAGGGAGTTGGTGGGGTGGTTTGCGTGAGCTTGGTTACAAGAGGAAGGGATTTACTGGTCAGTGGACTGCTTCCGCTGTCGCCCAAAGTTTTTGAACTTGTCACTGACTTATTATGAATGCGCTGCAGGTGACGTATAAGGGAGGATGTTCCGAGGTGGTTAACGTCCTTACCCCTACTTATTACAGCTTGACAAAGGCAACACACGGCTTGACAAATGTTGTCCGCATTTCTGGTGAAATACTTCCACACCGAAGAGCTGATTTTTTTGGTATTTTCACCAGGCATGTCAACGGCCCTATTCCTCCCACGGACAACAGGTGTCTCCCCGGGTGCCTGACTTAAACAAACCACCTCACCATCAGAATCCTCCTTGTCAATTTCCTCCCCAGCGCCAGCAACACCCATATCCTCCTCATCCTGGTGTACTTCAACACTGACATCTTCAATCTGACTATCAGGAACTGGACTGCGGGTGCTCCTTCCAGCACTTGCAGGGGGCGTGCAAATGGTGGAAGGCGCATGCTCTTCACGTCCGGTGTTGGGAAGGTCAGGCATCGCAACCGACACAATTGGACTCTCCTTGTGGATTTGGGATTTCGAAGAACGCACAGTTCTTTGCGGTGCTTTTGCCAGCTTGAGTCTTTTCAGTTTTCTAGCGAGAGGCTGAGTGCTTCCATCCTCATGTGAAGCTGAACCACTAGCCATGAACATAGGCCAGGGCCTCAGCTGTTCCTTGCCACTCCGTGTGGTAAATGGCATATTGGCAAGTTTACGCTTCTCCTCCGACAATTTTATTTTAGATTTTGGAGTCCTTTTTTTACTGATATTTGGTGTTTTGGATTTTACATGCTCTGTACTATGACATTGGGCATCGGCCTTGGCAGACGACGTTGCTGGCATTTCATCGTCTCGGCCATGACTAGTGGCAGCAGCTTCAGCACGAGGTGGAAGTGGATCTTGATCTTTCCCTAATTTTGGAACCTCAACATTTTTGTTCTCCATATTTTAATAGGCACAACTAAAAGGCACCTCAGGTAAACAATGGAGATGGATGGATACTAGTATACTTATGGATGGACGAGCGACTGCCGACACAGAGGTAGCTACAGCCGTGGACTACCGTACTGTGTCTGCTGCTAATATAGACTGGATGATAATGAGATGAAATCAATATATATATATATATATATATATATATATATATATATATAATGTCACTAGTACTGCAGCCGGACAGGTATATATATTTATTATGTAATGACTGATGACGGACCTGCTGGACACTGTCAGCTCAGCAGCACCGCAGACTGCTACAGTAAGCTACTATAGTAGTATGTATAAAGAAGAAAGAAAAAAAAAAAACCACGGGTAGGTGGTATACAATTATGGATGGACGAGCGACTGCCGACACAGAGGTAGCTACAGCCGTGGACTACCGTACTGTGTCTGCTGCTAATATAGACTGGATGATAAGGAGATGAAATCAATATATATATATATATAATATCACTAGTACTGCAGCCGGACAGGTATATATATTTATTATGTAATGACTGATGACGGACCTGCTGGACACTGTCAGCTCAGCAGCACCGCAGACTGCTACAGTAAGCTACTATAGTAGTATGTATAAAGAAGAAAGAAAAGAAAAAAAACCACGGGTAGGTGGTATACAATTATGGATGGGCGAGCGACTGCCAACACAGAGGTAGCTACAGCCGTGGACTACCGTACTGTGTCTGCTGCTAATATAGACTGGATGATAAGGAGATGAAATCAATATATATATATATATATATATATATATATATATATATATATATATAATATCACTAGTACTGCAGCCAGACAGGTATATATATTTATTATGTAATGACTGATGACGGACCTGCTGGACACTGTCAGCTCAGCAGCACCGCAGACTGCTACAGTAAGCTACTATAGTAGTATGTATAAAGAAGAAAGAAAAGAAAAAAAACCACGGGTAGGTGGTATACAATTATGGATGGACGAGCGACTGCCAACACAGAGGTAGCTACAGCCGTGGACTACCGTACTGTGTCTGCTGCTAATATAGACTGGATGATAAGGAGATGAAATCAATATATATATATATATATATATATATATATATATAATATCACTAGTACTGCAGCCGGACAGGTATATATATTTATTATGTAATGACTGATGACGGACCTGCTGGACACTGTCAGCTCAGCAGCACCGCAGACTGCTACAGTAAGCTACTATAGTAGTATGTATAAAGAAGAAAGAAAAAAAAAAACCACGGGTAGGTGGTATACAATATTATATATATATATATATATATTATATACAATTATATATATATATATATATATATATATATATATATATATTAAACTGGTGGTGACTGGTGGTCAGGTCACTGGTCACACTATCAGCAACTTGCAAGTAGTACTCCTAAGCAGACAATCACAATATATATTATACTGGTGGTCAGTGTGGTCACAATGGCAGTGTGGCACTCTGGCAGCAAAAGTGTGCACTGTACGTTATATGTACTCCTGAGTCCTGCTCTCAGACTCTAACTGCTCCCTACTGTCAGTGTCTCCCCCACAAGTCAGATAATACAATACAGTCACACTATCTATCACTTCAGCAAGTAACTAACTAGTACTCCTCCTAATGCTCCCCAAAATTACTACTGTGTCTCTCTCTACTGTCTCACTCTCTTCTCTATAAACGGAGAGGACGCCAGCCACGTCCTCTCCCTATGAATCTCAATGCACGTGTGAAAATGGCGGCGACGCGCGGCTCCTTATATAGAATCCGAGTCTCGCGATAGAATCCGAGCCTCGCGAGAATCCGACAGCGGGATGATGACGTTCGGGCGCGCTCGGGTTAACCGAGCAAGGCGGGAAGATCCGAGTCGCTCGGCCCCGTGTAAAAAAACCATGAAGTTCGGGCGGGTTCGGATTCCGAGGAACCGAACCCGCTCATCCCTAGTATAAAAGTAAATCTGCACCTCTCCCGGGGTACTGGAACGTCTTTTCCTGCAACCTCCTTAGTCTGAGTGATTTTAGGAGGAGAAGGGAGAACTGGACATACCTAACTAATTTCTCCACTGGAGCCTTAACCACTTGCCTGGCATGGCAGCATCAGATGCGACCACACCAGCCAGTGCCTTGTGTGATCTAGTCGCAGACGATGTGATCAGTCCATAAGACAGTGTGTGCAGTTGCAGTGCCGCTCTCAGAAAGACCCTGCCTCCCCGCACCCTCCCCCAGTGTCTGCTGTGCTGTCGATCATGACTGACTGGTCAGTATGGCAGGACCTCCCACCCAGCGGCTACGGAGAACCTTAAAACCAAAAACAACTCCCAAAGGGGACAAAACTTCTGATAGTGTAATTTCGTTTTTACACATTTAATTAATCACAAAAAATAAAAAATAGACTCGTACAATTTGCTAACAATGTATATGCTTATCTGTAAATCACATGAGAGAGCGGAGAACCAGTGACTGTCCAACGCGCTTCGTCCCTTTCAATATGCTAGGACTTCCTCAGGGGTCATTTTTTTTTTTGTTTTAAGTTTCTCTGGTTTGATGGATGGCGCTGAGGATCCCATCTGGTTACATTACATTTTGAAAAAAGTGAGTGCCTCAGAATCTTACTAACAAAACTCACTTAGTGTTGCACCTTCCTGATTGGTAAATAAGCACATTACCAGAAGGTGACTTTTTATTCAATTTTGCACTATAGCACTTTTTTTGCACTTTTGCATGTAAGCACAGTGTCACTTTATATATTATGAATAGTGCACTTTATTGATAAATTTTCTCCACCCTCTACACACGTGAAATACCACGTAATATCTGAATGGCTGTGGGAGGAGGAGAATACTAAGAGGAAAGAAACTGCTTTAAAGACACTTGTTACAAGCCAACATTCTTCATTTGTCTGGTACGCACATTTGATTATCACTTTTGGATATTTTGAACAGTAACGTTTTGATTCTGAACACTGGAGGCACAGCTGATTTACCACCAAAAACACACACACACACACACACACACATATAATTTATTTTTATCTAAAAATGAAAAAGACATCACTCAGTGAAAGATGTAACAAACAAAAAAATGGTGCAAGGTCAAAAAAGGGTTAATATTAACACTCACTTTTCCCAGGTAATGCAGAAAAAGATACCAGCAATCACTTTTGGAGGTGAAAAACCATTATTTAATCTTCATAAAGTTTCCATTGCATATACACCGAGGGCTGCAACTGTTGGTCTATATACAATGGAAACATCATGAAGAATAAATAATCGTTTTTCATCTCCAAAAGTGGGTGCAGGTATCTCTTTTTTCATTACATGGGAAAAGTGTACATAATTAAATGATTTTGGATAAGTTTGAATACATATTCATCACTCATAAAAAGCCCGACAATTTCCCCACGGTTTTTTTTTTGGAGAAAAATATACGTTATGGTAAGAACTTTCCGTTGATAATGGTATTTCTCCACACAGGATAACAATGGGATATGATGATGCGAAAGCGGATTGGCACCAAACGATAAAAAGCTTTCTGGCCTCCCAGGATGCAACGGGCCCATCCATATATCCCGCCCACTGGCTTAGGCAAATCAGTTGCATTCCAAAGCACAAGGCAGGAGCATCATGTAGAGCCCTAATCAGGCGAAAAGAACACACATGCACTCCCTTCCGTACAAGAAGGAAGAGGTTAGTAAGTAGAAGGATCCTCAAATCAGGAGGTGGGTCAGGGTGGGATCCCTGTGGAACCTGTGGACTTAGGAGAAATACCATTATCAACGGTAAATTCTTACCATAACAAATATTTCTCCGGCAGGGTCCACAGGTTATCCACAGGATAACAATGGGATTTCCCAAAGCAATTTAGTGGTGGGGATGCTCCTGATTGGACAGGAGAACCTTATGCCCGAATTCAGCGTCATGAGAGGCAAAAGTATCCAAGGCATAATGTCTAATGAATGTGTTAATGGAAGAACATGTGGCTGCCTTACATATCTGTTCTGCTGAAGCACCACGTTGTGCTGCCCATGAAGGACCTACCTACCTTACGAGTAGAGTGAGCAGAGACTTTAGCCGGAACAGGAAGATCAGCTTGAGAATATGCTTCTAAAATCAGCATTCGAAGACATCTTGCCAGCGTTTGTTTAGTAGCAGGCCATTCTATCTTGTGAAATCCGTAGAGAACGAAGAGAGAATCTGTCTTTCTGATGGCACTGGTACGATCCACGTAGATCCTTAATGCCCGGACTACGTCCAGCAATGCATCTCCCGCAGAAAGTCCCGATACCTGAAAAGCTGGGACTACAATTTCTTCATTATGGTGGAATTTAGACACCACCTTCGGAAGATACCCAGACCTAGTACTGAGAACTGCTTTATCTAGATAAAAAAATTCAGAAATGGGGAACGACATGACAGGGCTCCTAAATCTGATACTCTTCTAGCTGATGCCATAGTCAGTAGAAAGAGTACTTTTGCTGTCAACCATTTAAGATCCACCTTGTTAAGTGGTTCAAATGGGGCAACTTGAAGGGCTTTCAGGACTAAACAGAAGTCCCATGGTACTGTAGGTGGAACAAAGGGAGGTTGAATGTGCAGCATTCCCTGGAAAAAAGTATGCACATCCTGTTTATTGGCAATTTTCTTTTAGAACTATACAGTCAATGCCGATACCTGAACTCTCAAGGAAGCCACCTTCAAATCTTTATCCATTCCTGCCTGAAGGAATGCGAGGACCCTGAAAACTCTAAATGATTTTGGGTCCATACCTTCTTCACTGCACCAATGAATATAGGCCTGCCATATTCGGTGATAAATACACGCTGATGAGGGTTTCCTTGCTCTGAGCATTGTTTGAATTACCTGTTTAGAGAATCCTCTTGACTTTAGGATAGAGGTTTCAAAAGACACGCCGTCAAAGACAGTCGATCCAGATGTCTGTGATAACAAGGACCCTGCATCAGTAGATCTGGACGTTGAGGAAGCAGAAGTGGAGCGTCCATCGACATTCTCTGCAGATCTGTGTACCAATGTCTTCTGGGCAAAGCCGGAGCTATTAGAATCACGGCACCCTTTGCTTGCTTTATTTTCCTCACCACCCTGGGTGACAGGGTGATTGGAGGAAACCAATAAGCCAGATAACAGTCCCATTTCACCAACAAGGCGTCCACAAAGATCGCTCCGGGATCCTTTGTTCTTGACCAGTATGCTGGCACTTTCTTGTTCAGACGGGATGCCATGAGGTCTATCTCTGGCAATCCCCATTTGTCTACTAGAGTCTGAAAGACCTCCGGGTGTAGAGCCATTCGCTTGCTTCAATGGTGTGTCGACTGAGAAAGCCCGCTTCCCAGTTTAGGACTTCCGGAACGAACACTGTGGACAAGGCTGGAAGATAGAGTTCTGCCCACTTTAGTATGTGACTTACCTCCTTAATTGCTTTTTGGCTGCGAGTTCCTCCCTGATGGTTGAGGTATGCTACTGCCGTCGCACTGTCCGAGCGGATGTGGACTGGTTTTCCCTGAAGAATGACCTTTGCCTGAAATAGTGCCATGTATATGGCCCGAAATTCTAACAGGTTTATTGGCAGGCAACTTTCTTCTGTGGTCCATTGTCCCTGGAACCATAATTCTCCGGACACTGCTCCCCAGCCCTGAAGACTGGCATCTGTTGTCAGGATCTCCCAATCTGATATCCAAAAGGGTCTCCCTTTGTCTAGATGGGATGTCTGTAGCCACCAGGCTAATGACTTTCTTACCTTTACTGGAAGTACCATTGTCTGTTTCTTTATTATCTGATGTACTCCATTCCATCTGGCCAGAATCAGAAGCTGCAGAGGTCTCAAGTGGAATTGTGCATACTCCACCATGTCGAATGTTGACACCATCAACGCCATCACTCGCATAGCTGCGTGAATGGATACCCTCTGACTGTGAAACAAGTCCTGAATCTTTGACTGTACCTTGGATATCTTGTTCCGAGGTAAAAAATACTTTCTGCAGACCTGAATTGAGTACAGCCCCCAAGTGAGTTATCCATTGTGATGGCACCAGAGATGATTTTGCCTAATTTATGAGCCACCCGTGCCTCTGCAGACATGTTGTCTGTTGGAGATGGCACAGGAGCAGTTCCTGGGATTGTGCCAGGATTAAAAGGTCGTCGAGGTATGGAAAAATTCTTATCCCCTGCTTGCGGAGATAAGCTGCCATAACCACCATAATCTTGGTAAATACTCTGGGAGCTGTGGCTAACCCAAAGGATAGGGCCTGGAACTGGAAATGCTGCTGGAGGATAGCGAACCTGACATAACACTGATGGGACAGTGATATAGGAACATGTAGGTAAGCATCCTGAATATCCAGGGATACCATATAATCCACTGACTCCATGGCCAAAACTATGGAGCGTAACGTCTTCATATGGAACCTTGGTACCCAAATATATTTGTTTAGCATTTTGAGATTGAGAATGGGCCGAAATGACCAATAGGTTGGAGTAAAAACCCTGTCCCCATTGTGCAGGGGGTACTGGAATGACTACTCCTGACTGAAGCAATTTCTGAACTGCCTCTTTCAAAGCCCTGGCCTTTGTCTCTACCCGAGACGGGCTGGTGCAGAAGAACCTTCGAGGACGATGCTTCTTGAAGGGAAACATATAACCTAGAGATACTGCTTCTTGCACCCAGGCATCTGTTGTAGACTGCTTCCAGATCTGTGCAAACTGAAGAAGTCGGCCCCCTACCCTGGGGTCCCCCTGGAGGAGGCCCGAACCATCAAGCTGATGGCTTATCTTCTGGTTTGGAAGCTGGCCCTCTAGGAAAAACCAGACCCCTAGGTTTGGTGTTATATGTGGAAGGAAACGTGACCTTCTTGGAGTCTGCTTCTGACTCCAGAATATCGGTCAATTCTTTAACAGACAGAATATTTCCAGAAAAAGGCAAAGATTCCAAAACCTTCTTAGATTCTGAATCAGCTTTCCATGTACACAACCAAACTGCTCTGCGAGCAGCTATTGTTAAGGCTGATGCCCTAGAAGCAATAGTACCCATATCTAATGCAGCATCTTCCAAGAATACTGCAGTCTGTTTAGTATGGGCTATATAGGATTTTTGCTCTCTAGAAGCTGATGAAAAATCACCTTCCAATGCATCAGCCCAGGCAGCCACTGCCTTTGCTATCCAAGCTGAAGCCATGGCTGGCCTTATGACTGCTCTAGACAGGGAAAATACGGTTTTTAGAAAACCATCCACTCTCCTATCTATGACATCACTTAATGATGTTGAAGGCAAAGGCAATATAGATTTTCGCACTAATCGAATCACATGCATATCTACTTTAGGAGCCACCTCCCTTTTTTAACAGTTTTTAATACACAATTTGGCTATTGCATCACTTTAAATATATCAGAGTGCCCGGCTCTCCCATTAAGACTTCGTTATTGCTCCGGGTGCCTCCACGAAGAATAGTCACAAAGTCCAAAGGTGCAGCACTCCTAGTGGCATAAATAAAGGACAACAGCAGGGCATGCGTGTAGACAACATTTCAATGCCTTTATTGCGTCAAAAAAAACCTGATGACAATGCCGCAATAAAGGCGTTGAAATATTGTCCTTTATTCAAGCCTCTAGGAGTGCCGCACCTTTGGACTTTATATTAAAAAAAAATAAGAATTTACTTACCGATAATTCTATTTCTCATAGTCCGTAGTGGATGCTGGGGACTCCGTAAGGACCATGGGGAATAGCGGCTCCGCAGGAGACTGGGCACATCTAAAGAAAGCTTTAGGACTAACTGGTGTGCACTGGCTCCTCCCCCTATGACCCTCCTCCAAGCCTCAGTTAGGATACTGTGCCCGGACGAGCGTACACAATAAGGAAGGATTTTGAATCCCGGGTAAGACTCATACCAGCCACACCAATCACACCGTATAACTCGTGATCTGAACCCAGTTAACAGCATGATAACAGAGGAGCCTCTGAAAAGATGGCTCCCAACAATAATAACCCGATTTTTGTAACAATAACTATGTACAAGTATTGCAGACAATCCGCACTTGGGATGGGTGCCCAGCATCCACTACGGACTATGAGAAATAGAATTATCGGTAAGTAAATTCTTATTTTCTCTAACGTCCTAAGTGGATGCTGGGGACTCCGTAAGGACCATGGGGATTATACCAAAGCTCCCAAACGGGCGGGAGAGTGCGGATGACTCTGCAGCACCGAATGAGAGAACTCCAGGTCCTCCTCAGCCAGGGTATCAAATTTGTAGAATTTAGCAAACGTGTTTGCCCCTGACCAAGTAGCTGCTCGGCAAAGTTGTAAAGCCGAGACCCCTCGGGCAGCCGCCCAAGATGAGCCCACTTTCCTTGTGGAACGGGCTTTTACAGTTCTTAGCTGTGGCAGGCCTGCCACAGAATGTGCAAGCTGAATTGTACTACAAATCCAACGAGCAATAGTCTGCTTAGAAGCAGGAGCACCCAGCTTGTTGGGTGCATACAGGATAAACAGCGAGTCAGATTTCCTGACTCCAGCCGTCCTGGAAATATTTTCAGGGCCCTGACAACATCCAGCAACTTGGATTCCTCCAAGTCCCTAGTAGCCGCAGGCACCACAATAGGTTGGTTCAGGTGAAAACACTGGAACCACCTTAGGGAGAAACTGAGGACGAGTCCTCAATTCCGCCCTGTCCGAATGGAAAATCAGATAAGGGCTTTTACAGGATAAAGCCGCCAATTCTGACACGCGCCTGGCCCAGGCCAGGGCCAACAGCATGACCACTTTCCATGTGAGATATTTTAACTCCACAGATTTAAGTGGTTCAAACCAATGTGACTTTTGGAACCCAAACTACATTGAGATCCCAAATTGCCACTGGAGGCACAAAAGGAGGCTGTATATGCAGTACCCCTTTTACAAACGTCTAAACTTCAGGGACTGAAGCTAGTTCTTTTTTGGTAGAAAATTGACAGGGCCAAAATCTGAACCTTAATGGACCCCAATTTCAGGCCCATAGACACTCCTGTTTGCAGGAAATGTAGGAATCGACCCAGTTGAATTTCCTCTGTCGGGCCTTACTGGCCTCGCACTACGCAACATATTTTCGCCAATTGCGGTGATAATGTTTTTGCGGTTACATCCTTCCTGGCTTTAGATCAGGATATGGATGACTCCATCCGGAATGCCTTTTTTCCTTCAGGATCCGGTGTTCAACCGGCATGCCGTCAAACGCAGCCGCGGTAAGTCTTGGAACAGACAGGGTCCTTGCTGGAGCAGGTCCCTTCTTAGAGGTAGAGGCCACGGATCCTCCGTGAGCATCTCTTGAAGTTCCGGTTACCAAGTCCTTCTTGGCCAATCCGGAGCCACGAATATAGTGCTTTCTCCTCTCCATCTTATCAATCTCAGTACCTTGGGTATGAGAGGCAGAGGAGGGAACACATACACTGACTGGTACACCCACGGTGTTACCAGAGCGTCTACAACTATTGCCTGAGGGTCTCTTGACCTGGCGCAATACCTGTCGAGTTTTTTAATCATGTGGACGACTTCTGGGTGAAGTCCCCACTCTCCCGGGTGGAGGTCGTGCTGAGGAAGTCTGCTTCCCAGTTGTCCACTCCCGGAATGAATACTGTTGACAGTGCTATCACATGATTTTCCGCCCAGCGAAGAATCCCTGCAGCTTCTGCCATTGCCCTCCTGCTTCTTGTGCCACCCTGTCTGTTTACGTGGGTGACTGCCATGATGTTGTCCGACTGGATCAACACCGGCTGACCTTGAAGCAGAGGTCTTGCTAAGCTTAGAGCATTGTAAATGGCCCTTAGCTTCAGGATATTTATGTGAAGTGATGTATCCAGGCTTGACCCTAAGCCCTGGATATTCCTTCCCTGTGTGACTGCTCCCCAGCCTCGCAGGCTGGCATCCGTGGTCACCAGGACCCAGTCCTGAATGCCGAATCTGCGGCCCTCTAGAAGATGAGCACTCTGCAACCACCACAGGATGGATACCCTTGTCCTTGGTGACAGGGTTATCCGCTGATGCATCTGAAAATGCGACCCGGACCATTTGTCCAGTAGGTTCCACTGGAAAGTTCTTGCGTGGAATCTAACGAATGGGATTGCTTCGTAGGAAGCCACCATTTTTACCCAGAACCCTTGTGCATTGATGCACTGAGACTTGGTTCGGTTTTAGGAGGTTCCTGACTAGCTCGGATAACTCCCTGGCTTTCTCTTCCGGGAGAAACACCTTTTTTTTTCTGGACTGTGTCCAGGAACATCCCTAGGAAACAGAAGACAAGTCGTCGGAACCAGCTGCGATTTTGGAATATTGAGAATCCAATCGTGCTGCCGCAACACTACCTGAGATAGTGCTACACCGACTTCCAACTGTTCCCTGGATCTTACCCTTATCAGGGAATCGTCCAAGTAAGGGATAACTAAAATTCCCTTCCTTCGAAGGGATATCATTTCGGCCATTACCTTGGTAAAGACCCGGGGTGCCGTGGACCATCCCTACGGCAGCGTCTGAACTGATAGTGACAGTTCTGTACCATAACCTGAGGTACCCTTGGTGAGAAGGGTAAATTTTGACATGAAGGTAAGCATCCTTGATGTCCCGAGACATCATGTAGTCCCCTTCTTCCAGGTTCGTAATCACTGCTCTGAGTGACTCAATCTTGAATTTGAACCTCTGTATGTAAGTGTTCAAAGATTTTAGATTTAGAATCGGTCTCACCGAGCCGTCTGGCTTCGGTACCACAATAGTGTGGAATAATACCCCGTTCCCTGTTGCAGGAGGGGTACCTTGATTATCACCTGCTGGGAATACAGCTTGTGAATGGCTTCCAAAACTGCCTCCCTGTCAGAGGGAGACGTCGGTAAAGCCGACATTTGGAAACGGCGAGGGGGAGACGTCTCGAATTCCAATATGTACCCTTGAGATATTACCTGAAGGATCCAGGGGTCTACTTGCGAGTGAGCCCACTGCGCACTGAAATTCATTGAGAACGGGCCCCCACCGTGCCTGAGCTTGTAAGGCCCTAGCGTCATACTGAGGGCTTGGCAGAGGCGGGAAAGGGTTTCTGTTCCTGGGAACTGGCTAATCTCTTCAGCCTTTTACCTCTCCCTCTGTCACGAGCAGAAAAGAGGAACCTTTTGTCCGCTTGCCAACAAAGGACTGCGCCTGATAATACGGCGTCTTATTTTGAGAGGCGACCTGGGGTACAAACGTGGATTTCCCAGTTGTTGCCGTGGCCACCAGGTCTAAAAGACCGACCCCAAATGTCCCTTTTCAAAGGCAATACTTCCAAATGCCGTTTGGAATCCGCATCACCTGACCATTTTACTGGTAGAATTGGACAACGCACTTATACTTGATGCCAGTCGGCAAATATTCCGCTGTGCATCATGCATATATAGAAATGCATCTTTTAAATGCTCTATAGGCAATAATATACTATCCTTATCTAGAATATCAATATTTCCAGTCAGGGAATCCGACCATGCCAACCCAGCACTGCACCTCCAGGCTGAGGCGATTGCTGGTCGCAGTATAACACCAGTATGTGTGTGAATACATTTTTGGATACCCTTCTGCTTTCTATCAGCAGGATCCTTAAGGGCGGCCATCTCATGAGAGGGTAGAGCCCTTGTTCTTACAAGCGTGTGAGCGCCTTATCCCCCCTAGGGGGTGTTTCCCAACGCACCCTAACCTCTGGCGGGAAAGGGTATACACCAATACTTTTTAAGACATTATCAATTGTTATCGGGGGGAAACCCACGCATCATCACACACCTCATTTTTATTTCTCAGATTCAGGAAAACTACAGGTAGTTTTTCCCTCACCGAACATAATACCCCTTTTTGGTGGTACTCGTATTATCAGAAATGTATAAAACATTTTCCATTGTCTCAATCATGTAACGTGTGGCCCTACTGGAAATCACGGTTGTCTCTTCACCGTCGACACAGGAGTCAGTATCCGTGTCGGCGTCTGTATCTGCCATCTGAGGTAACGGGCGCTTTAGAGCCCCTGACGGCCTATGAGACGTCTGGACAGGCACAAGCTGAGTAGCCGGCTGTCTCATGTCAACCACTGTTTTTTTATACAGAGCTGACACGGTCACGTAATTTTCAACAGTACATCCACTCAGGTGTCGACCCCCTAGGTGGTGACATCACTGTTACAGACACTCTGCTCCGTCTCCACATCATGTTTCTCCTCATACATGTCGACACAAACGTACCGACACACAGCACACACACAGGGAATGCTCTGATAGAGGACAGGACCCCACTAGCCCTTTGGGGAGACAGAGGGAGAGTATGCCAGCACACACCAGAGCGCTATATATATATATATACAGGGATAACCTTATATAAGTGTTTTTCCCCTTATAGCTGCTGTACTTTTTAATACTGCGCCTAATTAGTGCCCCCCTCTCTTTTTTTAACCCTTTCTGTAGTGTAGTGACTGCAGGGAAGAGCCAGGGAGCTTCCCTCCAACTGAGCTGTGAGGGAAAATGGCGCCAGTGTGCTGAGGAGATAAGGCCGCCGAAAAGGGGGCGGAGCCTATCTCCCGTTTTTCTGTATATTCTGGCAGGGGTTAAATGCATCCATATAGCCCATGAGCTATATGTGATGTATTTTTTGCCATGTAAGGTATTTTTATCATGTTTTATTGCGTCTCAGGGCGCCCCCCCCAGCGCCCTGCACCCTCAGTGACCGGAGTATGAAGTGTGCTGAGAGCAATGGCGCACAGCTGCAGTGCTGTGCGCTACCTTATCTGAAGACAGGAACGTCTTCTGCCGCCGATTTTTCCGGACCTCTTCGCTCTTCTGGCTCTGTAAGGGGGCCGGCGGCGCGGCTCCGGGACCCATCCAGGCTGGGCCTGTGATCGTCCCTCTGGAGCTAATGTCCAGTAGCCAAGAAGCCCAATCCACTCTGCACGCAGGTGAGTTCGCTTCTTCTCCCCTTAGTCCCTCGATGCAGTGAGCCTGTTGCCAGCAGGTCTCACTGAAAATAACAAACCTAAACTAAAACTTTCACTAAGAAGCTCAGGAGAGCCCCTAGTGTGCACCCTTCTCGTCGGGCACAGAAATCTAACTGAGGCTTGGAGGAGGGTCATAGGGGGAGGAGCCAGTGCACACCAGTTAGTCCTAAAGCTTTCTTTAGATGTGCCCAGTCTCCTGCGGAGCCGCTATTCCCCATGGTCCTTACGGAGTCCCCAGCATCCACTTAGGACGTTAGAGAAAATAATATATATCTATATCACACACATACATAAATACATACATACATTAAAAAATACTCTTCTCTTGTTGTAATCCGACACGCTCATCAAAAGATGAGGTACTCTTCTTATATCCACAGGTTCCACTTCAAGAGTACAGAAAAAGCACTCCCCTTATAATTTTAATTTCTTTTATTCATCTTATAGTCTGTCATGCAGGGTAATGCCAAAGTTTCGATTCCAACCCAGACTCTTTATCAAGGCTTCAGTATATATTCAACAAATACTCCTTAAGTGTGCTTATGATATGATATATATAGAACCCATTATAATTAATTTTTAAATTACGTTGGTGGCACAGAGGAAATTTAATTGACGGGGCAGTGGGTGTAAATAACTTCATTGATGGGGCAGTGGAAGGAGACGCTGAGCGAATCCCGTCAGCGGCTCAGCTAGAATGGAGCCGCAGCCGGGGAGGAGATCCGCTGACGGGGAGGTCAGCAATGTCACATCGTGAACGTCGCTCATCGTGGCGCCGTACACACATGCCGTGATGAGTGATGTCACAAGTGACACTGCTCACATTGAGCATACTGCACGGGCAACCGCCAACCTGCAATCAATGAGCGCGGGTGCGCGCATCATTGATTGCAGGACCATACACACTAGACGATGTGAACGATATATCATTCACAATCGTCTGTATCGGCCATATTGGGCAAAATAATCGTCTAGTGTGCATGGCCCTTAAGTCGTTCCACAGGTGCTCCTAGCCATTACAAATGGCCACAATAGCGAAATGTATTCCTTACAGTAAAGAGGAAGAGCTGAAATAAATTTCTCCTCCCATTCAAGTGAACAACAAAGGACTGTTCGAGTTCAGTGACTTTTAAATTTGTTAAATAAATACTTGATAATTACCATAATGCTTATTAATAATTTGTAACTGTAATACCTCTTAAGAATAATTTTTGGTCGCTTGGCTTGTTCTATACATTACAGCTACACTATTTTGTAACATGAAAAAACAATGCCTTCAATATAGGTAACAAATGAAAAATTAGATCAGAGCAATAAGATCAAGGCAATACGAATTTCATTCAATCATGTAAAGAGATTGGTCCAAAACACTCTGTTATACCCCTTTCAGATTTGCTAAAAAACCCGGTAATTACCCAGCACAGCATAAACGACCCGGGTGTAGCGGTAGTGTGAAAGCTACCAACCCGGTTTGGGAGTACCGGATCCACAACCCTGTTTACCAGGGTTATTCCCGGGTCTGTGCAGGGTGAGCTCGGATTTTCTGTAGTATGAAAGCTCTGGACCCGGGTTTCTACATCCGGGTCTGAGTAAAGTGCTCTGATTGGCTTGTTGGAATATTATCAGCCTCCGAGAAATAGCAGCTCTGCCTCCCACAGTGACAGCCGCTCTGTGTCCTACATTGATGGCTGCTCTGCTGCCCTCAGTGTCTCCAGCCGCCTCCGCAGCTCTACCTCCTGTGTCGGCTTCTGGGTGTATGTCTGGCTGCTAAGGGGGGCATCAATTGGTTTGTGTGTGTGCGGAATGATAAACAGGCAGGCTGGTATTTATTACACACACATTATATTTTATTATAATGCATTATATTTACAGGTTGAGTATCCCTTATCCAAAATGCTTGGGACCAGAAGTATTTTGGATTTTTCCGTATTTTGGAATAATGGCATAGCGTAATGAGATATCATGGCGATGGAACCCAAGTCTAAGCACAGAATGCATTTATGTTTCATATACACCTTATACACACAGCCTGAAGGTCACTTAATACAATATTTTTAATAATTTTGTGATTAAACAAAGTTTGTGTACATTGAACCATCAGAAAACAAAAGGTTTCAATATCTCAGTCTCACTCAAAAAATTCTGTATTTCTGAATATTCCGTATTTCAGAATATTTGGATACAGGACACAACCTGTATTTACGTTCCAGTTCCCAAGTTTAGTGTTAACCGAGTCGACCCGAGAATTTCCCAGGTCCAAGGTGTAGTGTGAAAGGGGGTCTCTAGCAAAAAACCTGGGTTTTTGCCAAGTTCATAAACCTGGGTCTGAGCTTGGAAATTCCCGGGTCGTATGTTGAAAGGAGTATTACCAGACAAAGAGGGTAAAACACCATCAGTCTTTGCAACCTAACTGTAAAAATCATAGCACACTGGAGAATAGCAAATCTGTCTTAAAGGTGGTTTCCCATCTTCAGATGTCTCACTAAATAACTGGCCTATACATGTCCACCTGCAACTTTTAGTAAATAGATTGCTTGCTTTTTAAAAAACATCTCTCTGTGCTTTCAGTCATCCCTTTCTATTATAAGCCGAGTGGTTAATTTCCATTACAAGCAGATAAGTTAGGAATATACTTTCCCCATAATGTGCAAGCCTGTTTTTATAACTAAAGGTTGACTATCCAGATACCTGAAACTGGAATATTTCGGCCCTGTAGTGGGGAAGCAGTAAGCTTCCCGACAGACGGGACCCCGGCAGTCGATATACCAACATCGGGTTCCCGAACTGGGAGGCAATGCCGGCGTCACATTACATACAGCCGGCATCCCGATCGTGCGGACAGCAGGACGTGCTGGCATCCTGCTGAGGGGGGTGTAGGTTAGGTTTAGGCAGAAGGGGGGTTAGGGTTAGGCTGCAGGGTCGGGAAGGTTAGGGACCGGGGAGGGAGGGTAAGTCACATAGGGGTCGATTCTATTCGGCAACTAATGAATAGCGCCGGGAATTAGCTCCCGACGCTATTCAATTCAGCAACTAATTACCTGCAATTGTCGGGAATTCTTCTCTCATCCCCGGGGGATGAGAAGAGAAACCCGACAAAAGTGCTGCCTCGCGGCCGGCGCGAGGCTGATTCTGTCGGGAATCAGCCTCGCGCCGGGGTGTTAAGTCGGAGAATGCCCGTTCTCCCGACAATTCAACCTGTTTTGTCGGCGAGAACGGGTCATCGCCGACGTAACTAGTTGCTGAATTGAATAGCGTCGGGAGCTAATTCCCGGCGCTATTCATTAGTTGCCGAATAGAATCGACCCCATAGAATGGGAGGTTAGGCATCAAGCGGCAGAGTTAGGTTTAGGCAGTGGGGGAGGGAGGTTTAGGCACAAAGCAGGGAGGGGTTAGGGTTATGCACCACAAGGGTGGGTTGGGGGGCTTACTGGGGGGCTGTCAGGATGCCGGTGTCAGTATTCTAACCTCCGGCATCCCGTTATCGGCAAATCATACTGACCTCCTGTAGGGACGTCATGACATCACTGGTGTCCGGGGCCAATCACAGACAAATAAATGGGGGAGTGGCTTTGCAGCCATTCCCTCACCGTCACTGCTGCCAGGACCCACCGCGGAACCCCCTCGCCGGGACCCATCCAGATAACAGGTATTCTGTTATCCAGAAAAAGCCCATACCCGGAATGCTCCTGGTCGCGAGCATTCCGGATATGGGATTACTCAACCTGTATATGATAAAAAGACACAGAAGAAATCAGAAAGTGAAAGCAATGTGTCCAGAAAATGCAACAATTAATTGCAATGCCTTTTGCATTCTTGTCACAGAAAAAAGATTTACCTTCAAAACCAATATGTTTACCATAACAGACATGCTATTTACATATTTAAGTATAACATTTATAAATAAACATGACATACTGATTTACATTTTTACATGGAAAATCGAAGCTGTGGAAATCTCTGAACAATCATTTGTATTAAAACATACATTGTGACCTTTTAGGGCAATGGTTTATCAAATATTGTCATTACAATGAAGTTAACTCACAGAAATGAAAAAGTTCCATTTTGCGATAGTAAGCTTATGTTAATTTCATGCCATACAAAAATGTAACAGTATACTATTCATACACTTTACTGGATGCTCAGTAGCTTTTAGTTTCATCCCTGACAATTCTGCAAACGCCATTTACAAATACTACAGAAACCAAACATAGGTGTCAATTCAATTACAGAAGATGAGAGTTCGTGAAAGCGAACTCATATATATCAAGGTAATGCAGACACCAGCTAAATGCTAGATTCAATTACAAAGGGATTCTCAGTAAACTAGCGTTGAAAAGATGGATCTTGGAGAAGTGCATCAAAATATGGGAAAATCATCCTGACCACAATATAAGTGACAACTGAGATAGCAGGACCATATAAAATGCTTTTAGTGGCCATAAGGATTTTTTTTTTTTTTTATTAAATGGTGGAAAAATGATAGGCAGGAGGTGTCTACCACCATGAACAGTTACAATGCTCTTACAGCAAAACGGTTTCAGGGCTTGCTGGAACATTTAGCTCCACAACAGTTAGAGAGCAGTATGTTAAATACCCTTGTGTAATAGTGTTTTGAGGTACAGTAAAATGACTGTAAAATGAATTTCTCAGTGCTTTTATACAAGTTTGTAATGTGTTCGGCACTGAGAAATCATTTTTCCAGGCATTTTACTGTATTCATCGCCATCTGCAAATTCTAAAATGCCTCTCTCATTAATACACTTCCGCATATTTGTCCCACAGCAATTGACAAATTATTGCGCTTTTTAGAGAAATTCACCTGACACCTTTTTTTAGCCAAATTATACTATAAAACCCTCTAAGAACATGATAAATTCATTGGGGTGGATTTATCAGATAGATTTTTACCTGCCTATAACCATTTTTCCCACCAATTCACCTACCCAGGGCAGGGACATATGCACACAAAAAAGAAAAAATACGATTTTGCTGAGAAAAGGTAATGCAAGTTCAATTCAATTGCAAATTCAATCTGAAAACAGCTCAAAGAACTTAAATCACTCAGAACTGAATAGACACCATTGTGCTAGTATTTTTTATTTGTTCTAATAACTACTATTAGGTATAATGTGGGGAAAAAACAAACATAATAAAACAGCACAGTTGTAAGCTATAAATGAATAGATTGGTACGGTGAGGGGAGGGCAACGCCAGCATATATTCAATAACACAAAATGTATATGATAGTACAGGAATCTTCCTGCTTCTAGCCACATGGCATTGTCTCTAATGCTTTACAGAAGAGTTGATGACATGGAGGGAACAGAGAAGTGTATAAGCCCAGGGAAACATACTGTCAGACAGACACTCACCGGCCGCTCACATTAAGGGAGCGCAGCACCAACCTCTCGCGGCACTTCGTTTGTTTTACCGCAGATCGACTTCCGGGGTCTACGGCATGACGTCAGAATCCTCGATGACTGCGTTTGAACGTTGGTTTCAGAACTGGCAGGCAGAGAGACTTTCTCCGGTCGCGAATTCTTTCCCAGGGAAAGTAACTCTCGTGTGTGCCACCTAGTGGTCTGGAAGGGAGTAGGAATAAGTTATAGCATTGGGAAACGAAACAAAATGGAAAAACTGCGCAGAAAGCTAATGCAATAATTGACTTATTATCCAGAAAAAAATAATATTATAAAGACATACCTTCCAACATGACCCCTTCCAGGAGGGACACAATGCTCTGCATCTGGACTTTTCTCTTAATGTATGATTGCCGGCACCGGTGCTGAACAGGGTAACGGATAAGAAAGGTGTTTCAGCACAGGTGAAGGCAATCATACAACATACCTCCCAACTGTCCCGATTTTCGCGGGACAGTCCCGTTTTTTGGGGACTGTCCCGCTGTCCCACCCACGGGCCACAGTGTCCCGCGGTGGGGGGGTCAGTTGGGAGGCTCTGTCAATCGCTGCTCTGCTTAGCAGAGCAGCGGTGAATAGACGCTGTGCGCATGCGCACAGCGTCTATTCAGTGGAGTCAGAGGGAGAGGGAGCATGCCAGCGGCTCACAGAGCGCTGGGCATGCCCCCTCAGTGATGAAAACGGGGGCATGGCTCGCGATCACGGGTCCTCCCGCGAAGCCACGCCCCCTTTTCGGCTGCGCGCGCGGCTTTGCCGCGCGAGTGTCCCGCTCCACAAAACAGCAAAGTTGGGAGGTATGATGCCTTAAGAGAAAAATCCAGAAGCAGAGCATTCTGTCCCTCCTGGAGAAGGTCATGTTGGGAGGTATGTAAATAATCGATACTAGGAAAATGTTATGTTGTCCTTGTAGGTGCTCCTTGAATATAACAGAAAAAAGAAAAACGCCACCTAATTGCTTTTTATAGCGCCAATGTATGAATTTAATGTTGTTGCTGGTCCCTCGTTCGCCGCTATGAAAGGCAGTGTGTATACCTTTGATAGAGAATAGTGAAAACAAAATTTGAGAGAGATAGCAGCGCTCGTGGGAGCAGCAATATTATTACAAACAAATGGAGAGCCGGAAAATAATATAAATTATTTAATAATTATTTGTAATTAAAATAATATATAACCTAAAAATATGGATGGAATATATTACTCAGATAACGCTTTACTTATAAAAATTATCATATATAAAACATGTCAAAGTCAGAAAAATATCTCTATGCACACTACCATATTTGCACCTCACACAGGTCCGTGCTGCGCATGCGTACGCTCTCCCGTACGTGCGCATACTCACAGTCGCGGGTACCCGCAGGCGCACGGTATGCGTATTTACTGTAGAGTTTATGTGATCGTAGCGTGCGACTCAATCGTTACATATTTTCACTATATAATGTATTTTGTAGATCATGGTCCCTTTGATAGATTCTGAAAGTTTGGTTAATATAGAATGTTCGTGAACAGAGAAATCCCTCTTTGTTTGATACGAAGGGTCAGACAGGAGTAATACAGTGGTGTTTAGTACCCATCGGAAGAGTATTTAATTAGCAATATTCCGGTGTTGGTTTGAAGCGGATTAATCGCTCGTGCGAATAGTTATGGACATAAGAAGTTTATGAACATTTACTGTATTTGCACTTACTTATCCATGCGGCGGGAAACCCAGATTCCCTCCCACCTGAGCTGTTGGAAATAGTCACGGCCCACCTGTATGAATCAACCTATGACCTTTTGTTATAATGCGAGGAGGAATTCCTGTGTCCAATGAACAATGAGATTGTAGGGACCATTGAATTGCATTGTGTGTGGGGCATAAATAGACAGGCCGATCACATCCAGCTCTCACTCTTCAACGGTTATCATTGCTGAAAATCGGGAGCTGGATGTCCAGAGGCGCATGCGATCGTTTCCTTTGTGCGTAAGTTTTTCTCCGCAACTATATTGATCTTCTTGTTATTGTGGGCCAATCTCTCTCTCTCTCTCTCTCTCTCTTCTCCTCTTTCTCTCTTATTTTCCCTTAAATAGTAATTGTATTGTATTTCCTGTGTAGTTATCTGGTTAGGTAGTCTATGTTATATTGTAGTGTATGATTTGTATTTGTATTAATTCTTACAAGTATATCATTCATAATATATATATATATTAGGCGTTGGACCCTAAGCCCAGGTATCTGTGTATTTCTTATAGTGTTTAGTATTCTCAGAGCGTCGGTGACGCTCAAACAGCTTTTAAGTTAATAAGGTTACACTAGGTTGCATCTACACCCTATCTCTACACAAAAGTTTTACTGCATATTACATTGTTTATGGTTTAGATATAAAGGTTTAACATTGTGAGCGTCAGCGCCGCTGGTGATCTCCTCGTGGTCCCGAGCGTCCGCTACGCTATAGCGAATCATTACGTTAGTCGGCAGCCAATAGCGTGCCTGCCTGTGATCTCTTGGCCGTGAGCGAACGTGACGCTTGAGCGTCTCGACCACGGCTAAGCGATCGTTACGCAACGAGCGTACCCTTACGGTACTCCATACGTAAATAGCGTACAGTGTTCTTAGACCTCATAAAGGGTTTTATATAAGATAAATATTCAGCTTTATCAATTGGCGGCTCGCCCGTCCTTCACATATCTGCACTAGGTAATTTCAGCAGACATTATCCAGCAGCAAAGGGCGGGAGATCATATTCCTCGTAGTGCTGTTTGGATAAGCGTCTGCTTCGCTTAGTAAAGGGTGCTGAAGGAATCCGGGACCGGAGGTAAGAACAAAACGATAGTGTCTTTTTAAAACTTTATTTCTGTCTTGCGTACACAGGCACGCATATCTGCATTTCTTTTCATTCGTGTATTTTCATATATCACTCTCCTGTTTGCCATTGTATAATTGATAAACGTACTAAGAGAGAGTTGTCGCTATTTCATAGTTAAAGTGTAAAAGTAAAGGGATAAAGTGTAAAGCGCACACGCAACTCTACCTAAAGGTATAAAGAGAGATTGGTGTGGTGCTTGGTAGATGATCGAGGATCATCTACATTGATAAAACGTGTTAGTTGGGTTACGGTAGACAAAGACTGGTGTACACGTGTCTCTAACAAAGAGAGACTCGCGTACGCAAAGGCCGACGCACGCAGCGTAAATTACGCAACGGAGCGTCTGGGTACGCCCACGTAACTCAAACAACACGCGATAAATAACGCAACAGGCGATAAATAGCGAAAATTTATTTTAACATTCGAAATTTAAATTAATAGATCCTTCTCCTAATTTGTAACACATCTGGTCTAAAGAGAAATTTCTGCGCAGAAATAGAAATAGAAACAAAAGTGTACATGTGGTGAGTGAGTGTTTTTACATACAATTTTGAGGTTGAACCAAAAGAAATCATCGAGTTCTCGTGAGGTACATACGTGTAAGTGACATGCACGGTGGCTAGGGAGGCATCCTTGGTTAAACAAAAAAAAACAAAAAATTGAGCATTAGAGTATAGCAGACCAGGAGGTCATACTGTAACAGACCAGGAGGTCATAGCAGACCAGCAGGTTCAGGTACAGCAGACAAGGAAGTCCGCTATACAGTCCACAGGCACAACACCTAAAAGGGTTGGTGCAACACCCATATAGGCCATAAAAGCTCTTGCTGAAGGAATTCGCAGCCGCAATTTTCGATTCCGCTGGTCGCTCCGTACATAAGATTAGTTGCTTATGTGCTGAACGATTGTACCGCACGTAATTGTGTGCATTAGTAAACCTGACCGGTACTATTTGTGTACGAAGGTCATAAACGCTATTTGTACATTCTGACGTGATTTGTGTAATTTTTTTTCTCTAACGTCCTAGTGGATGCTGGGGACTCCGTCAGGACCATGGGGATTAGCGGGCTCCGCAGGAGACAGGGCACATCTAAAAAAGCTTTTAGGTCACATGGTGTGTACTGGCTCCTCCCCCCATGACCCTCCTCCAAGCCTCAGTTAGGTTTTTGTGCCCGTCCGAGAGGGTGCAATCTAGGTGGCTCTCTTAAAGAGCTGTTTAGAAAAGTTTTTTTTTAGGTTTCTAATCAGTGATTCCTGCTGGCGACAGGATCACTGCAACGAGGGACTTAGGGGAGAGACTTGCAACTCACCTGCGTGCAGGAGGATTGAAGTCTTAGGCTACTGGACACTGAGCTCCAGAGGGAGTCGGAACACAGGTCAGCCTGGGGTTCGTCCCGGAGCCGCGCCGCCGATCCCCCTTACAGACGCTGAAGAACGGCAGAACGGAGGTCCGGAAACAGGCGGCAGAAGACTCCTCAGTCTTCATGAAGGTAGCGCACAGCACTGCAGCTGTGCGCCATTGTTGCTACACGGCTCACTGATCTCGGTCACGGAGGGTGCAGGGCGCTGCTGGGGGCGCCCTGGGCAGCAATATAGATTACCTTAGAGGCAAATAAATACATCACATATAGCCATTAAGGCTATATGTATGTATTTAACCCAGGCCAGTTTTCCTAATAACCGGGAGAAAAACCCGCCGAGAAAGGGGCGGAGCTAATTCTCCTCAGCACTCAGCGCCATTTTCCTGACCAGCTCCGCTGGTGAGGAAGGCTCCCACTCTCCCCTGCACTACAGAAACAGGGTTAAAGAGAAGGGGGGCATAAATTGGCGATATAATTATATATTAAGAGCGCATATATATATAGAAACAACACCTTCTAGGGTTGTTATATACATTATGGCGCTTTTGGTGTGTGCTGGCAAACTCTCCCTCTGTCTCCCCAAAGGGCTAGTGGGTCCTGTCCTCTATCAGAGCATTCCCTGTGTGTGTGCAGTAGGTCGGTACGTGTGTGTCGACATGTATGAGGAAAATGTTGGTGAGGAGACGGAGAAAATTGCCTGTAATGGTGATGTCACTCTCTAGGGAGTCGACACCGGAATGGATGGCTTATTTAGGGAATTACGTGATAATGTCAACACGCTGCAAGCCGGTTGACGACATGAGACAGCCGGCGGACAAATTAGTATCGGTCCAGGCGTCTCAGACACCGTCAGGGGCTTGTAAAAACGCCCATTTACCTCAGTCGGTCGACAGACACTGACACGGACACTGACCCCAGTGTCGACGGTGAAGAAACAAACGTATTTTTCCTTTAGGGCCACAAGTTACATGTTAAGGGCAATGAAGGAGGTGTTACATATTTCTGATACCACAAGTACCACAAATAAGGGTATTTTGTAGGGTGGGAATAAACTACTTGTAGTTTTGCCTGAATCAGATAAATTAAATGAAGTGTGTGATGATACGTGGGGTTCCTCCGATAGAAAGTTATGGGCGGTATACCCTTTTCCCGCCAGAAGTAAGGGCGAGTTGGAAAACACACCTTAGGGTGGATAAGGCGCTCACACGCTTATAAAAAACATGGCGTTACCGTTTCCAGATACGGCCACCCTCAAGGAGCCAGCTGATAGGAAGCTGGAAAATATCATAACAGTATATACACACATACTGGTGTTATACTACGACCAGCAATCGCCTCAGCCTGGATGTGCAGCGCTGAGGGGGCTTGGTCGGATTTCCTGACTGAAAATTTTGATACCCTTGACAGGGACAGGATTTTATTGTCTATAGAGCATTTTAAGGATGCATTTCTATATATGCGTGATGCGCAGAGGCATATTTGCATTCTGGCATCAAGAGTAAATGTGATGTACATATCTGCCAGACGAAGACACGACAGTGGTCAGGTGAGGCAGATTCCAGACGGCATATGGAAGTATTGCCGTATAAAGGGGCGGTCCATTGGATCTGGTGGCCATGGCAACAGCTGAAAAATCCACCTTTTGTTACCCCGAGTCACATATTGGCAGAAAAGGACACAGTCTTTCAGTCTCAGTCCTTTCGTCCTCATACGGGCAGGCGGGCAAAGGCCAGTCATATCTGCCCAGGGGTAGAGGAAAGGGAAGAAGACTGCAGCAAGCAGCTCATTCCCAGGAACAGAAGCTCCTCACGGCTTCTGCCAAGTCCGCAGCATAACGCTGGGGCCGTACAAGCGGACTCAGGTGCGGTAGGGGGTCATCTCAAGAGTTTCAGCAACACTCGCAAGGGAACTCCGGGATCCTACATGTAATATCCTAGGTGTACATTGGAAATTCGAGACGTCTCCCCCTCACACAATTCACAGGCTGTATTCCCAGCAGGTGATAATCAAAGTACCCTTCTTACAACAAGGAAGGGGGTAGTATTCCACACTATATTGTGGTACTGAAGCCAACCGGCTCGGTGAGATCTGAAATATTTGAACACTTACATACAAGCGTTCAAATCAAGATGGAGTCACTCGGAGCAGTGATAGCGAACCAGGAAGTAGGGGACGATATGGTGTCACTGGATATCAGGGACGCTTACCTACAGGTCCAAATTTGCCCTTCTCACCAAGGGTACTTCAGGTTCCTGGTACAGAACTGTCACTATCAGTTCAGACGCGGCCGTTTGGATTGTCCACGGCGCCCCGGGTCTTTACCAAGGTAATGACCGGAATGATGATTTTTCTTAAAAGAAACATGGACGCTTTCCTGATAAGGGCAAGGTCCAGAGAACAGTTGGAGGTCGGAGTAGCACTATCTTAAGTAGTTCTACGACAGCACGAGGGGATTCTAAATATTCCAAAATCGCAGCTTTTTCCGACTACACGTCTACTGTTCCTAGGGATGATTCTGGACACAGTCCAGAAAAACGTGTTTCTCCCAGTGGAGAAAGCCAGGGAGTTATCCGAGCTAATCGGGATCCTCCTAAAACCAGGAAAAGTGTCAGTGCATCATTGCACAAGAGTCCTGGTAAAAATGGTGGCTTATTACGAAGCAATTCCATTCGGCAGATTTCCCGCAAGAACTCTTCAGTGGGATCTGCTGGACAAATGGTCCGGATCGCATCCTCAGATGCATCAGCGGATAACCCTATATCCAAGGACAAGGGTGTCTCTCCTGTGGTGATTACAGAGTGCTCATCTTCTAGAGGGCCGCAAATTCGGCATTCAGGATTGGATGCCGGTGACCACGGAGGCCAGCCTGAGAGGCTGGGGAACAGTCACACAGGGAAAAAAAATTTCCAGGGAAGTGTGATTAAGTCTGGAGAATTCTCTCCGCATAAATAAGCTTAGAGCAAATTTATAATGTTCTAAACTTAGCTAGACCTCTGCTTCAAGGTCAGCCGGTATTGATCCAGTGGGATAACATCACGGCAGTCGCCCACGTAAACAGAAAGGGCGGCACAAGAAGCAGGAGGGCAGTGACAAAACTGCAAGGATTTTTCGCTAGGCGGAAAATCATGTGATAGCACTGTCAGCAGTGTTCTTTCCGGGAGTGGACGACTGGGAAGCAGACTTCCTCAGCAGGCATGACCTCCACCCGGGAGAGTGGAAACTTCATAGGGAAGTTTTTCAACATGATTGTGGACCGTTGGCAAAGACCAAAGGTGGACATGATGGCGTCCCGCCCGAACAAAAAACGGGACAGGTATTCCGCCAGGTCATGAGACCTTCAGGCGATAGTTGTGGATGTTCTGGTAACACCGTGGGTGTACCAGTCAGTGTATGTGTTCCCTCCTCTGTTTCTCATAACCAAGGTATTGAGAATTATAAGACATAGAGGAGTATGAACTATACTAGTGGCTCCGGATTGGCCAAGAGGGACTTGGTACCCGGAACTTCAAGAAATGCTCACAGAGGACTAAGGGCCTGGGGAGCTAAGAAGGGACTTGCTTCAGCAAGTACCATGTCTATTCCAAGACTTACCGCGGCTGCGTTTGACGGCATGGCGGTTGAATGCCGGATCCTGAAGGGAAAAGGCATTCCATAAGAGGTCATACCTACCCTGTTCAAAGCCAGGAAGGAGGTGACCGCACAACGTCATCACCACATGTGGTGAAAATATGTTGCGTGGGTGAGGCCAGGAAGGCTCCACGACGGAAATTCAACTAGGTCGATTTCTACACTTCCTGAAAACAGGAGTGTTTTGGGCCTCAAATTGGGGTTCATTAACATTTAAATTTCGGCCCTGTAGATTTTCTTCCAGAAAGAATTGACTTCAGTTCCTGAAGTCCAGATTGTAAAGGGTGTATTGCATATACAGCTTTTTTGTGCCTCTAGGGGCACCGTGAGGTTTCAACATAGTGTTGGGATTTCTTAAAATCATATTGGTTTGAACAGCTCAAATCTGTGGATTTGAAATATCTCACATGGAAAGTGACCATGCTGTTGACCAATATCTCACATGGGAAGTGACCATGTGTTAGCCCTGGCCTCGGCCAGGCGATTGTCAGAATGGGCGGCTTTGTCTTACAAAAGCCCATATTAAAATTTTCCATTTGAACAGGGCAGAACTGGGACTCGTCTCCAGTTTCTTCCTAAAGGGGTGTCAGCGTTTTCACCTGAAACAACCTGTTGTGGTGCCTGCGGCTACTAGGGACTTGGAGGACTCCAAGTTATTAGACGTTGTCAGGGCCCTAAAAATATATATATATATATATATATATATATATATAGTTAGGACGGCTGGAGTCAGAAAGTCTGACTTGCTGTTTATATTGTATGCACCCAACAAGCTGGGTGCTCCTGCTTCTAAGCAGTCTATTGCACGCTGGATTTGTAGTACAATTCAGCTTGCACATTCTGTGGCAGTCCTGCCACAGCCGAAATATGTAGATGCCCATTCCACAAGGAAGGGGGCTCATCCTGGGCGGCTGCCCGAGGAGTCTCGGCATTACAACTTTGCCGAGCAGCTACGTGGTCAGGGGAGAACACGTTTGTAAAATTTTACAAATTTGATACTCTGGCTAAGGAGGACCTGGAGTTCTCTCATTCGGTGCTGCAGAGTCATCCGCACTCTCCCGCCCGTTTGGGAGCTTTGGTATAATCCCCATGGTCCTGACGGAGTCCCCAGCATCCACTAGGACGTTAGAGAAAATAAGAATTTACTTACCGATAATTCTATTTCTCGTAGTCCGTAGTGGATGCTGGGCGCCCATCCCAAGTGCGGATTGTCTGCAATGCTTGTACATAGTTATTGTTACAAAAATCGGGTTATTACTATTGTTGTGAGCCATCTTTTCAGAGGCTACTTCATTTTGTTATCATACTGTTAACTGGGTTCAGATCACAAGTTGTACGGTGTGATTGGTGTGGCTGGTATGAGTCTTACCCGGGATTCAAGATCCTTCCTTATTGTGTACGCTCGTCCGGGCACAGTACCTAACTGAGGCTTGGAGGAGGGTCATGGGGGGAGGAGCCAGTACACACCATGTGACCTAAAAGCTTTTTTAGATGTGCCCTGTCTCCTGCGGAGCCCGCTAATCCCCATGGTCCTGACGGAGTCCCCAGCATCCACTATGGACTACGAGAAATAGAATTATCGGTAAGTAAATTCTTATTATTTTTACAAAGGGAAGTTCGCTGGTCACTCAGGAACTATCCAACAACCGATACTTGCTGGGGAACGCGCCCCAGTAAATAAAGGTTCACAGGGGCCCTAGGTTGGGTACAACAGCTCTGGATACAGTGATTGTGTTACTGGCCAACGTGGGCGAGAAGTGAGTGGAGTACTAGGTAAACTTCACCGCCAGCCTGCCCCGGGCATCTTGGTTTTTGTAAGGGTTCGCTGAAGAAAAGCAACACCTGCAAGTTATGGGGGCCAGTTGTTCAGGTAGGGGGCGATCAACCTCGGTTCGGGTTGATTTAGTAAACCGACCAATCGGGTCGGCCAGGTATGTAATGTGTGAAAAATACGGTTCACACATAGAGGTTTTATGTAATGAATGGGAGAGAATGACAGTACATGACGGGGAGAAATTCCCAAGAATAGGTAGCTTTAGCCCAGAAGTGTTACTAAATCTAAGGAGAAGGATAGGTCTTATTGAACCAGCAAAGAGACGGATCAAACATTATGATTGTTTAAAGTTATGGCAACAGGAAAGTGAAATGCAAAAAGAGCTAACTGACATATCTGACTCTCATCTTGGGAGGAGAGATGTGGCAACGGAGAGGATTATGGTTGCGGAGAAAGGCACAATGTTGAACAATAAAAACGCACTTAGCAACTGTAGTATAGATTATAAGAATAAGTGTAATAAACATAACAATGATAATTGTAATACTGTTAAATGTACAACTATTAACCCGTGCAAGTTGCACCCCATGTCAAACTTCCCTCAGGAATACGAGCAAGAAAGTGAACTCAACACGATGTCGGCACCTCTTCCAGCAGCCATCACACAAGACATCCAGGTGGACGCGACCAAATCGGTAAAGGCAATAATCAAACCCCCTAACGGAGGGTCAGGTGAGGTCGTGTCCACAGGTACGTACAATGTTTTATATCACGCACAAACAAATGTACCCCATATTGTAAGACCAAAACAAGGTGATGTAATTGAGTTTAGTCCTGTCAGGGTGATCACAGTCCCCAATGGGAAGACTGACGATCAGGGAACCATTCCCGTCCAGGACAGTGCAATGCGCTGTCCCTGGTCCCGGACCGAATTGAGATCAATTATGTCCGAATTTCCTGATCCACGGAGAAATCTAGTCGCATGTCAAAGGTTCATTAAAGAACTAGGAAACTCAACAGAACCCACCAACAAAGATTGGCGGACAGTGCTGAGGGCATGTTTGCCCTCCGGTGTTGACTCTGCGACATTTATTACTGATTGTCAATTAGACACAGAAGTACCTCAAACGGAGGAACACAATCAGGAATGTATTAAGCAGATAAAACAACAGTTGGAAGTATATTTCCCTGCCGTTGTCAAGTGGAATGAAATCTTCTCCATAAGACAAAACGAAAGGGAAAGTATCTCCAGTTATTTCAATCGAGCACTGCATGTAATGGCTAGGAACAATGGGATCACAGACATCAAAACATGCGCACAGCATAGAGAAATAGCGGTTAAGGTATTAATGAATGGTTTAAAGGAGGTATTGAGTACAAGGGTACAGACCACCAACCCAAACTGGAGAAATATCTCGGTGGCCGCATTAAGAGAGGCCGCTATTGATATTGATCGAAATATCACCAGATACAGAGAGTCACAAAGTGATAAATTAATGGCCGCAAGTATACAGGCCCTAACCACAAGACCACTCCAGCATAAGCCCCAAACCCCTGCGAGAAATTTAAATGTGGAAGTCTGTTACAATTGTCATAAAAAAGGACACTTTGCGAGAGATTGTAGATCAAGAGGAATACAAAAGTCATATCAATCCCCTAGACAACAACATAACCATGATATCCAAGGAAGCACAGGGAAAGCGGTTGATGGTGATGAGCATCCGAGCGTTTGAGGAGGCATCAAATCAACCAAGACCTCAGGTCATTGACACTTGGAGGAAACCCAGGGTTTGTTATCATTGTAGAAGAGAAGGGCATTATGCCAGCAACTGTAATAACCCACATAAAGTCAGACCCCCTAGACCAAGAATTGAGCAAAATTAAAACACACACAATTATAAACAGGGACCATATAGGAAGAATTTTGAACCACACCCATAATGTGCAATCAGGAAAGGTGATCATTAGGACTGATGGTAAGCCTGAGGTAATAGTTAATAAAATTGGGAGGTCATTCCCTGAAGACACAGGAATGACCTGGTGAAACGTTGTAAATGTATCTGTGAAATGTTTCTTTTTCTCTCTCCCCATCTCTGACGAATATTGGTAGGATTCAAACATTGCATATATGCTTGGTCTTTGCAGAAGTCTACCAAACCCCAGCATGACCTATCCGCATCAATGTATTCTGGCCAGATACAGACAGTGGAATATGGAAGTGCTGGGGGGAGGGACTGCGCAAGGAAACCATTAGACATGTAGATATGACAGCCTGATGATCTGACAATGTTTTGAAATGTTTTAAAATGTTTGAAAACTGTTTGTTTGAAAAATGTTTTTATTTTCCTGTTGTTGTTTATTGATGTGTTATGTTATATATATACATATATGAATTGTTCTCTCTCTCTTTTGTTTTTTTGCTGTTGTTGTTTTCTCTCTCTTCTCACTCATGCTTTCATGTTTTAAAGATGGTATGTCACACCTCAGTTAGGCAAATGGTAATGCAAGATTTTTTGCTCCTTACAGAAAGATCGCTGGTTTGGAGGGAATATTGCATCACCGGAATGTTCGTTTGGAAGACTGAGAGACAGCACCTTTTTGAGATGACAGCAGAACAAGAAGAACAACAAGACTAGAGAACTTAATTATCGTAACAAGTTTCTCTCCCCCTCTAACTGTTTTCCTGTACCCCTATTACAAATTTCTTCTTTTCTCCTCCTGTAAGATGGACTTGCCCCAAGAGACTGTGATCTGGATTTTCCTGTTGACCATGATGTTGACCAGAGCAGTCTGTTCCGGCGAGAGTACCAGAGAGGTCGAGAAAGGATCCAGAAAGGTTCCGATGACTGAGACGGAGGTGTAAATTTCCAATAGCAACACAACCACCAAGCAAAAGGCGAGTACCGGAAACGATCTAGCAGCCATGTTATTTGTAAACATTTGTTAGCTGAAAAGAAAACTGTATCTGTCGGCTCTGTAACAATGTCATTTAGGATGGGTGCATAAAGAAATGCCAATCCAGTTTTAATATCCATATGGACCGGCATCCATTGAGTGACTATCACTCCTTAGTGGGTAGTGTGTTAAATAAAACAGATTGTTGGGTATGCTCTCAAGTACCTCAAGGTCATAGCAAATCAGGGCTAGTACCATTTCCTTTAACGTTAGGGGAGGTACTTGAGTTAAGTGGTGGGAGACCGGTGGACAGGAGGTTTAATATCTCCAGCCCTCCTAGTTTGAAGCTCCACCAATACCATGTGGATAGGTCCCTATTATGTTTTAACATCTCCAATCCCCGAAAGCCGGGAAATTGGGAAGTGTCATGGAGTAATCAAACCATGACCTTTTCGCATAGAGCAGATAGAATGCCTACAGATACAGAGCTTATACGCCACATAGCCAGTAGAGGAAAATCTTTCCGATATAGGTATACCCTAGGAAATAGGATTACGAGAGTTGGAGAGGTATCACCAGGATACAGTGCACATATCGTACAAGCTGATACGTGTACTAGACAGATGGGAAAATTAGGGTCAGGAGATTTCACATGGAAGGTGTGTAATATGGTTATGTCCTACTCCGTCCCATATGTTCTCCCCGATGATGCATATTTCATATGCGGGAGGAAGGCGTACAAGTGGCTTGCCCCAAACTCTGAAGGATTGTGTTATATTGGAAAAGTACTACCTGAGGTAATGAGTTTAAGGAGTGAGGAAACTGTAATTCCCATGGATTTGATTTATGACCCAAATGTAGAAACAATGATGTGATGAAAATGCGATTTCTACGGTCCGTTTCTTTCACCTGTTTTTCCGTTTTCTCCAAGGTAAAAAGACCCACTTGGACGAGGAATTTGATGAGCCGATATACTGACAACAGATGGATTAAAGAAGAAGTTTTGACAACCTGATACACAGATTTTTGATGAACTATGCCATGGATCCCCAGTTTCCCTAGAAATTTTAAAATTACGCTAGCCCAACACTTTTGTAAATCTATGGACATTGACAGCTTTTGCTCGCACCTTATGGGCAAAAGCACAAAGAAGACTGCATTCAACAGACACCAAACAAGACCTCAATCGACGAATGTACATTTACCTGACATAGAATACCACCGCATTTACCGTAATTATGTCTTTTCTTCATTTCTACAACCCTCAGGTAATGACACACATAGTCGATAGGGAATACAGGCACAGATATCAGCAATCACATATCTCCCCCATTCATGTATCATCAACTAAAATGTGCTCCCCCATTTTGTTACAACCAAAGCCGAAAAGAGCCCGGTAAAGTTTGACAGCCCATCCACAGACCCGTACCACGGGATAAGAAGGAATTCAAATGTATACTTCGCAATACCTCGAAGCTTGATTTAAAACACGTACGGCACGATGATACATGACCCCCAAGCACGGATTCATACACACATGCTTCTGCTATCTCACTAGGTCATACCCTTTTCCTACCTTCTCCTCTCCTCCCCTACCCAACCATATAAATGTATTAACCCCTGACATATATTTTTCTCTTTTTGAAATGTTTTAGAAGGTGGCAGTTATTGTTGACTGCCAAAGGGTGGACTGTCAAAGTCAGAAAAATATCTCTATGCACACTACCATATTTGCACCTCACACAGGTCCGTGCTGCGCATGCGTACGCTCTCCCGTACGTGCGCATACTCACAGTCGCGGGCACCCGCTGGCGCACGGTATGCGTATTTACTGTAGAGTTTATGTGATCGTAGCGTGCGACTCAATCGTTACATATTTTCACTATATAATGTATTTTGTAGATCATGGTCCCTTTGATAGATTCTGAAAGTTTGGTTAATATAGAATGTTCGTGAACAGAGAAATCCCTCTTTGTTTGATACGAAGGGTCAGACAGGAGTAATACAGTGGTGTTTAGTACCCATCGGAAGAGTATTTAATTAGCAATATTCCGGTGTTGGTTTGAAGCGGATTAATCGCTCGTGCGAATAGTTATGGACATAAGAAGTTTATGAACATTTACTGTATTTGCACTTACTTATCCATGCGGCGGGAAACCCAGATTCCCTCCCACCTGAGCTGTTGGAAATAGTCACGGCCCACCTGTATGAATCAACCTATGACCTTTTGTTATAATGCGAGGAGGAATTCCTGTGTCCAATGAACAATGAGATTGTAGGGACCATTGAATTGCATTGTGTGTGGGGCATAAATAGACAGGCCGATCACATCCAGCTCTCACTCTTCAACGGTTATCATTGCTGAAAATCGGGAGCTGGATGTCCAGAGGCACATGCGATCGTTTCCTTTGTGCGTAAGTTTTTCTCCGCAACTATATTGATCTTCTTGTTATTGTGGGCCAATCTCTCTCTCTTCTCCTCTTTCTCTCTTATTTTCCCTTAAATAGTAATTGTATTGTATTTCCTGTGTAGTTATCTGGTTAGGTAGTCTATGTTATATTGTAGTGTATGATTTGTATTTGTATTAATTCTTTTACAAGTATATCATTCATAATATATATATATTAGGCGTTGGACCCTAAGCCCAGGTATCTGTGTATTTCTTATAGTGTTTAGTATTCTCAGAGCGTCGGTGACGCTCAAACAGCTTTTAAGTTAATAAGGTTACACTAGGTTGCATCTACACCCTATCTCTACACAAAGGTTTTACTGCATATTACATTGTTTATGGTTTAGATATAAAAGTTTAACATTGTGAGCGTCAGCGCCGCTGGTGATCTCCTCGTGGTCCCGAGCGTCCGCTACGCTATAGCGAATCATTACGTTAGTCGGCAGCCAATAGCGTGCCTGCCTGTGATCTCTTGGCCGTGAGCGAACGTGACGCTTGAGCGTCTCGACCACGGCTAAGCGATCGTTACGCAACGAGCGTACCCTTACGGTACTCCATACGTAAATAGCGTACAGTGTTCTTAGACCTCATAAAGGGTTTTATATAAGATAAATATTCAGCTTTATCAAACACTATGTACTGTCCCATTTTCAGTGGAAAGCCACAATAATAGGATTTTGATAACCTACCGTACCGGTAAATCCTTTTCTCCTAGTCCGTAGAGGATGCTGGGGACGAAATCAAGACCATCCTGCAAAAAATAGAGGAAACGTCCCAACTCAAACTCTTCCGTAGGAGCCTTCTTGGATTCACACCAAGACACATATTTTCTCCAAATACGGTGGTAATGTTTCGACGTTACTCCCTTTCTGGCCTGAATAAGGGTGGGGATGACCTCCTCGGGAATACCCTTCCTGGCTAGGATACGGCACTCAACAGCCATGCCGTCAAACGTAGCCGTGGTAAGTCTTGGTACACGCACAGCCCCTGCTGCAGCAGGTCCTCTCGAGGAGGAAGATGTCAAGGATCTTCCATGGGCAACTGCTGAAGATCTGGGTACCAAGCCCTCCTTGGCCAGTCTGGGGCAATGAAGATTGCTCGAACCCTTGTTTTTCTTATGATCCTGAGTACTTTTGGGATCAGCGGAAGTGGAGGGAAGACATACACTGACGGAAACACCCATTGGGTCACCAGTGCATCCACTGCTACTGCTTGAGGGTGTCTCGACCTGGAACAGTGTCTCTGAAGCTTCTTGTTGAGACGAGACGCCATCTTGTCTATTTGAGGAACTCCCCAAAGACTTGTCACCTCTGCGAAGACTTCTTGGTGGAGGCCCCACTCTCCTGGATGGAGATCGTGTCTGCTGAGGAAGTCTGCTTCCCAGTTGTCTACTCCCGGAATGAATATTGCCGACAGAGCTTGTAGATGTTTTTCTGCCCAGCGGAGGATTTTTGTCGCCTTTGCCATTGCCGCTCTGCTGTTCGTTCCGCCCTGCCTGTTTATGTATGCGACTGCTGTTACATTGTCCGCCTGGATCTGCACGGGACGGTCTTGAAGAAGATGTACCGCTTGTTGAAGGCCGTTGTAAATGGCTCTTAGCTCCAGAACGTTTATGTGAAGGCAGGCTTCCTGTTGTGACCAACGTCCCTGGAAGTTTTCTCCCTGAGAGACTGCTCCCCAGCCTCAGAGACTTGCATCCGTGGTTGCCAGGACTCAGTCCTGAATCCCGAACCTGCATCCCTCTAGCAGGTGAGAGCTGTGCAACCACCACAGGAGCGAAATCCTGGTTTTTGACGACAGGATTATCTTTCTGTGCATGTGTAGGTGTGACCCCGACCACTTGTCCAACAGGTCCCACTGGAATATTCTGGCATGGAACCTGCCAAACTGTATGGCCTCGTAGGCCGCCACCATCTTCCCCAACAACCGAATGCACTGATGGATCGACACACTTGATGGTTTCAATATCTGTTTTACCATTTTCTGGATTTCCAGAGCCTTTTCGAGTGGAAGAAATACTCTCTGAACGTCTGTGTCCAGAATCATCCTGAGGAAAGACAACCTTGTCGTCGGTTCCAACTGTGACCTTGGGTAATTTATGATCCACCAGTGTTGTTGGAGTATTGACAGAGAGTGATATGTTTTGTAACAACTGCTCCCTGGAGCTTGCCTTTATCAGGAGGTCGTCCAGATAAGGAATTATATTAACTCCTTTCTGACGAAGGAGAACCATCATCTCCGCCATCACCTTGGTGAATACCCTCGGCGCCGTGGAGAGACCGAATGGTAACGTCTGGAATTGGTAATGGCAATCCTGAACCGCGAATCTCAGATAAGCCTGGTGAGGATGATAAATGGGAACATGCAGGTAAGCATCCTTTATGTCCACCGACACCAAGTAGTCCCCCTCCTCCAGACTGGCAATCACTGCCCGAAGTGATTCCATCTTGAACTTGAACCTTTTTAGGTAACAATTCAGATCCTTTAGATTTAGGATCGGTCTGACCGAGCCGTCCGGCTTCGGAACCACATAGAGGCTTGAATAAAAACCCCTCCCTTGTTGCGACAACGGTACCAGGACTATGACCTGGTCTTGACATAATTTTTAGATTGCCGCTGTTACTGCTTCTCTTTCTGACGGACAAACTGGCAAGGTCGATTTGAAAAATCGGCATTTGGGAACGTCTTGAAACTCCAGCTTGTACCCCTGGGATACTATTTGCAACACCCAGGGATCCAGGCCAGACAGAATTTAATCCTGGCTGAAGAGTCTGAGACGTGCCCCCACCCAAGCGGCCTCCCGCAAGGGAGCTCCAGCGTCATGCTGGGGATTTGGCAGAAGTAGGGGTAGACTTCTGCTCTTGGGAACCTGGAGCCGCTGTGGGCTTCTTTCCCCTTCCCCTACCTGCAAAGAAGGGGGAACCTCTCGTCTTTTCGTATTTACTGGGCCGAAAAGACTGCATTTGCGGGCGATAGGTCTTTTTTGCCGGTGCAGGCGCAGAGGGCAAAAATGTCGACTTACCCGCGGTAGCCGCCGAGACTAACGCATCCAGGCCATCGCCAAATAAGGCCTCACCTTTATAAGGGAGAGCCTCCATGTTTCTTTTGGAATCTGCATCCGCGTTCCACTGGCGAATCCACAACGTCTGCCTAGCGGATACTGCCATGGTAGCGGCCTGTGAACTCAAGAGTCCAATATCCTTCATTGCTTCCAGCATGTAGGCGGCAGCGTCCTTGATATTCCCTAACTTAAGGAGTATCTCATCTTTATCAATCGTGTCAATTTCTGATGACACGCTTTCTGACCATTTTTCAATAGCGCGACTCACCCATGCGCAGGCAATAGTGGGCCTAATCAGTGTACCATTGGTAACATAAATGGATTTCAATGTCGTTTCCATTTTTCGGTCTGCCGGCTCTTTAAGAGAAGCCGTGCCAGGAGCAGGGAGAATTCCCTTCTTTGTCAACCTGGAAAGTGCACTGTCTAACACAGGGGGTGACTCCCACTTTTTCCTGTCCTCAGCCGGGAAAGGGTAAGCTATGTGAATCCTTTTGGGGATACGAAATCTTTTTATCAGGATTCACCCACATCCCTTCAAACAGAGCATTTAGTTCGTGTGAAGGAGGGAACGTGACTTTGGACTTCTTTTCCTTACATAAATACGCCTTCTCCTGAGGTACAGGAATGGTTTCTGTAACCTCCAACACGTCCCTTATAGCCACAATCATATATTGTATATTTTTTGCCAATTTATGATCTATCTCTCTGGATTCACTATCGTCGACACAAGTCAGAATCCGTGTCGGTATCAGTGTTTACAACATTTGCAAATGGTCTCTTATGTGACCCAGAGGGGCCGCCCGCATAAGGAATAACAGCATCCTGAAAAATCACATCTTCCACAGATTTTCTCCAGCATGCAGCCTTAGATTCAGACTTATCTAATCTACGGTTAATCAGATGCATACTGTCACGTATCTCTTTCACCCATGCAGGCTCTTGGTGTGCCGGTAGTGCCACCACATTACAACTCTGTGTCCCTAAAATGGCTTCCTCCGGGGAGGAACTGCTTGCCTCAGACATGCCTCACACGTGTACTGCACACCAACAGACACATTGGGACTTATTTTGGGGACAGACCCACAGTAAAATCTGTCAGAGGGATACAGGATAGGAGCAGCCAGTTCACAACCCCAGCGCCAGTATTCCCTGTGAACACAGAATGTCCACAGCCAAATAGCGCCTTTAAACAACAGTAATTCACACTATTAAATGCACCACAATCGCTTTGTGCCCCCCCTTAATAGCACCCTGTACTTGTCAGAAGTGGAGGAGAGGACCAGCGTGTTCTCTGCAGCCTGAGGAGAGAGAGAAAATGGCGCTGAGTAGTGTGCTGGCTGCCTGAAGAAGAAGCTCTGCCCCCGCAATGGCGCGTCCTTACACTCATATAAACACTGAAATATTTATACTGGCGGGGGTAGGGCTGTGCCAGCGGCAACTTATGCCCCCTTTTAGCCAGTTTTGAGGTATTTTTATTGCTGCCCAGGGCGTCCCTCCCCACGCCCTGTACCCTGCAGTGCCTGTGTGTGTGGGCAGCAATGGCGCGCTGCGCTCCCGCCAGCCGCGCCGCACCTCAGCCGTCACTTACTTGATAGAAGATCATTCTTCTTATACTCACCTGTCTTCTGACTTCTAGCTCTGTGAGGGGGGTGACGGCGTGCTGTGGGAGTGAGCATCTAGACACGGCTAGCGTTCAGTTCCCTTTAGGAGCTAATGGTGTCCTGTCAGCCAGAAGCAGAGCCATGAAACTCTGAGGAAGTTGGTTCTGCTTCTGCCCCCTCAGTCCCACGAAGCAGAGAGTCTGATGCCAGCAGATCTCCCTGAAAATAAAAATCCTAACATAAGTCTTTTCAGAGAAACTCAGTAGAGCTCCTCAGAGTGCATCCAGTCGACCTGGGCACATTTCTAAAGCGGAGGTCTGGAGGAGGGCATAGAGGGAGGAGCCAGTTCACACCCAATGAAAAGAAGTCTTTAGAGTGCCCATGTCTCCTGCGGATCCCGTCTATACCCCATGGTCTTGATTTAGTCCCCAGCATCCTCTAGGACGTATGAGAAATAATAATATACAGAAAGAAAATCACATCAATACAATTATGACAAATGGATAAACGAATAGAACTGTTACATTGGCTGGAATAATTGATCACAGCCTAAATGAAAAAAGCTAGTTGCAACAATCGTGGATCACTGTGGCATGATGCTTGTAAGCCACTTTGAAATAATGGGGGTCATTCCGAGTTGTTCGCTCGGTAAATTTCTTCGCATCGCAGCGATTTTCCGCTTAGTGCGCATGCGCAATGTTCGCACTGCGACTGCGCCAAGTAAATTTGCTATGCAGTTAGGAATTTTACTCACGGCTTTTTCTTCGTTCTGGTGATCGTACTGTGATTGACAGGAAGTGGGTGTTTCTGGGCGGAAACTGGCCGTTTTATGGGTGTGTGTGAAAAAACGCTACCGTTTCTGGGAAAAACGCGGGAGTGGCTGGAGAAACGGAGGAGTGTCTGGGCGAACGCTGGGTGTGTTTATGACGTCAAACCAGGAACGACAAGCACTGAACTGATCGCAGATGCCGAGTAAGTCTCGAGCTACTCAGAAACTGCACAGAGATGTCTTTTCGCAATATTGCGAATCTTTCGTTCGCAATTTTAAGAAGCTAAGATTCACTCCCAGTAGGCGGCGGCTTAGCGTGTGTAAAGCTGCTAAAAGCAGCTTGCGAGCGAACAACTCGGAATGAGGGCCAATGTTTCAAGTTGTAATCAACAAAGTTACTTTGTGCACAATAGTAGCTGATAAATGAACGAGGCTCCTGTGTAGGAGGGTGGTCTTCAGTATGCCGACTGACGGGATCCCGGCGCACAGTATACCGGCGCCGGAATCCCGACAGCCGGCATACCGACACTTATTCTCCCTCGTGGGGGTCCACGACCCCCCTGGAGGGAGAATAAAATAGCGTGGCGCTCGCCACACTGTCGGTAAGCCGGTGGTCGGGCTCCCGGCGCCGGTATGCTGGTCACCGGGAGCCCGACCGCCGGCATACCATACTGAACCCGTGTAGGATGTTAATCGCAATGAATTGTTATGAGAAACTCTCAGTGTTCATAGAGCCGATAGGTGTGCAGCGGTAAAAAGTGGTTAATTACCTCTCCAGTGGGGCTGGTACCCGAGCATCCTTGGGTGAGTCCACAGTGTGCCCAATCTAATGTGGTGCTGGAGGTTGGAGCTTGTATGCCAGCCGATTGGCCACAGGGATCCCGCTGCAGAAGGTCTCCTCACTCTCCCTGGGCATGCACCGCCCGCTACAGAATCAGAGGGAGAGAGGCAGGTGTATGATTTGCCAGCTGGGCTCAGCCGCGAGGGTCCCGCTGTATATGGATCACCTCTCTCTCTCCTTGGACGTGTGCCGTCCGCTAAGTAATCAGAGGGAGAGAGGCTGATATGTGAATTGCCGGCTTACTGCAGCCGCACGGGTCCCTCTGTAAATGGATCTCCTCTCACTCTTTGGACGTGTGCCGCCCGCTGCAATGTCGGAGGGAGAGAGGCAATTGTAGATGCTACCGAAATTGTGTGATCAGTCCAGTGAATAATGGGGAGGAGTCCTGACGCGTTTTGTCACGAGTCACGTGACTTTCTCAAAGAAGTGACTCCATAGCAAGCTGCCTAAGAATAACAAGATTTATGGTGAGAACTTAACGTTGTTAAATCTTTCTGCGAGGTACACTGGGCTTCACAGGGAATGACATTGGGGTGTAGAGTAGGCTCTTGATCCGAGGCAACAAGCTAAAAGCTTTGACTGTTCCCAGAATGCATAGCGCCGCCTCCTCTATAACCCCGCCTCCGTGCACTGGAGCGCAGTTTTTGTTAACCAGTCCAATGCAGTAGCAGGCAAAAGAGACGACAACTGTTAGTAGCCACATACACCACACTCTCACGACAGGAAAAAGTGTCAGCGGCTAATGTCATACCAACCCAAAGAAGCTAAGTGCGTCAGGGTGGGCGCCCTGTGGAGCCCAGTGTACCTCGCAAAAAGAGATTTAACAACGGTAAGTTCTTACCATAAATCTCGTTTTCTGCTGCGGGGTACACTGGGCTCCACAGGGAATGACATTGGGGATGTCCTAAAGCAGTTCCTTATGGAAAGGGACGCACTGTAGCGGGCACAAGACCCGGGCGTCCAAAGGAAGCATCCTGGGAGGCGGAAGTATCGAAGGCATAGAACCTTATGAACGTGCTCAGAGGACAACGTCGCTGCCTTGCACAATTGTTCAAGGGTCACACCACGGCGGGCCGCCCAATAAGGTCCAACTGACCGAGTAGAATGGGCCTTAATGGTAGTAGGAGCTGGAAGGTCAGCCTTTACATAAGTATGTGCAATCACCATTCTAATCCATCTGGCTAGGGTCTATTGTGAGCAGGCCAGCCACGTTTGTGAACACAAAACAGAACAAAGAGAGAATCCGACTTCCTGATGGAGGCAGTTCTCTTCACGTAGATACGGAGAGCCCGTACCACATCTAAATACTGCTCTTTGGAAGACAATTCAGGCGAGGCAAAGGCCGGAACCACAATCTCCTGATTAAGGTGGAAAGAAGACACCACCTTAGGCAAATACCCGGGACGTGTTCTAAGAACCGCCCGTTCACAGTGAAAAATCAGATACGGTGACCTACAAGACAAGGCACCTAAATCCGACACCTGTCTAGCAGAGGCAATAGTTGTGGATGACCCCAATTAACTCGCGGTCTACCGCAGACCGCAAAGTTCCCACCATTGGATATAATGTAGCTGCGCTAAGCTACATTATATCCACAGTGCTCCGCCTGACTTGACAGTGCAGGAGTGCACAGCCAATCTGGAGAGTGCCATGATGTGGAACTCCCTGATTGGCTGAAGGAACCCTCTTTGACAGGAGTCACGGGGGGTCCCGACATTCGGGGAAAGGGGATCTATGTGTAAACATGGATCCCCTTTCAGTTCATGGTTAGGGTGAGCGGTTTGTTGTTTTGCCAAGCTCATGGATTATAAATTTTAAGAAGAGGACCAATCTACACTGGATTCTTTGTAAGTATAATTTTTTTTAACAGGTACCCCCTGGATTCTACTGGACAAGAGGACCGAGTGCTTCGGGTCAACATAGGTAAGTATGTGTGTATGTAAGTGTGCATGTATGTACATTAAAGTTTTACTTTCACGGTGTCTGTGTTTTGATTTTATTTGGGTATTTTTTTTGTAGTAGAACTACAGGTACCAGCGGGCCAGTTTCCCCCCCGCATGCTGGTACTTGTGGTTCTCCAAGTACCAGCTTACGGGGGAGGCTTGCTGGGACTTGTAGTTCTGCTACAAAAAATAAGATTTTACTTACCGATAAATCTATTTCTCGTAGTCCGTAGTGGATGCTGGGACTCCGTCAGGACCATGGGGATTAGCGGCTCCGCAGGAGACAGGGCACAAAAATAAAAGCTTTAGGACTAGGTGGTGTGCACTGGCTCCTCCCCCTATGACCCTCCTCCAAGCCTCAGTTAGGATACTGTGCCCGGACGAGCGTACACAATAAGGAAGGATTTTGAATCCCGGGTAAGACTCATACCAGCCACACCAATCACACCGTACAACCCGTGATCTGAACCCAGTTAACAGTATGACAAACGTAGGAGCCTCTGAACAGACGGCTCACAACAATAACAACCCGATTTTTTTGTAACAATAACTATGTACAAGTATTGCAGACAATCCGCACTTGGGATGGGCGCCCAGCATCCACTACGGACTACGAGAAATAGATTTATCGGTAAGTAAAATCTTATTTTCTCTGACGTCCTAGTGGATGCTGGGACTCCGTCAGGACCATGGGGATTATACCAAAGCTCCCAAACGGGCGGGAGAGTGCGGATGACTCTGCAGCACCGAATGAGAGAACTCCAGGTCCTCTTTAGCCAGGGTATCAAATTTGTAGAATTTTACAAACGTGTTCTCCCCCGACCACGTAGCTGCTCGGCAGAGTTGTAATGCCGAGACCCCTCGGGCAGCCGCCCAAGATGAGCCCACCTTCCTTGTGGAATGGGCCTTGATAGATTTAGGCTGTGGCAGGCCCGCCACAGAATGTGCAAGTTGAATTGTGCTACAAATCCAACGAGCAATCGTCTGCTTAGAAGCAGGAGCACCCAGCTTGTTGGGTGCATACAGTATAAACAGCGAGTCAGATTTTCTGACTCCAGCCGTCCTTGAAATATATATTTTCAATGCCCTGACAACGTCCAGCAACTTGGAATCCTCCAAATCGCTAGTAGCCGCAGGCACCACAATAGGCTGGTTCAGGTGAAACGCTGAAACCACCTTAGGCAGAAACTGAGGACGCGTCCGCAGTTCTGCCCTGTCCGAATGGAAAATCAGATATGGGCTTTTATACGATAAAGCCGCCAATTCTAACACTCTCCTGGCTGAAGCCAGGGCCAGTAGCATGGTTACTTTCCATGTAAGATATTTCAAATCCACCGATTTGAGTGGCTCAAACCAATGGGATTTGAGAAAATCCAAAACTACATTAAGATCCCACGGAGCCACTGGGGGCACAACCGGGGGCTGTATATGTAGTACTCCTTTTACAAAAGTCTGGACTTCAGGAACTGAAGCCAATTCTTTCTGGAAGAAAATCGACAGGGCCGAAATTTGAACCTTAATGGACCCTAATTTGAGGCCCATAGACAATCCTGTTTGCAGGAAATGTAGGAATCGACCCAGTTGAAATTCCTCCGTCGGGGCCTTCCTGGCCTCACACCACGCAACATATTTTCTCCAAATGCGGTGATAATGTTGTGCAGTCACCTCCTTCCTGGCTTTTACCAGGGTAGGGATGACCTCTTCCGGAATGCCTTTTCCCTTAGAATTCGGCGTTCAACCGCCATGCCGTCAAACGCAGCCGCGGTAAGTCTTGGAATAGACACGGTCCCTGCTGAAGCAGGTCCCGTCTTAGAGGTAGAGGCCACGGATCTTCCGTGAGCATCTCCTGAAGTTCCGGGTACCAAGTTCCTCTTGGCCAATCCGGAGTCACGAGTATCGTTCTTACTCCCCTTTGCCGTATAATTTTCAGTACTTTTGGTATGAGAGGCAGAGGAGGAAACACATACACTGACTGGAACACCCACGGTGTTACCAGAGCGTCCACAGCTATTGCCTGAGGGTCTCTTGACCTGGCGCAATACCTGTCCAGTTTTTTGTTGAGGCGGGACGCCATCATATCCACCTTTGGTTTTTCCCAACGGTTCACAATCATGTGGAAGACTTCTGGATGAAGTCCCCACTCTCCCGGGTGTAGATCGTGTCTGCTGAGGAAGTCCGCTTCCCAGTTGTCCACTCCCGGAATGAACACTGCTGACAGTGCTATCACATGATCTTCCGCCCAGCGAAGAATCCTTGCAGCTTCTGCCATTGCCCTCCTGCTTCTTGTGCCGCCCTGTCTGTTTACGTGGGCGACTGCCGTGATGTTGTCCGACTGGATCAACACCGGCTGACCCTGAAGCAGGGGTTTTGCCAGGCTTAGAGCATTGTAAATCGCTCTTAGCTCCAGTATATTTATGTGAAGAGACATCTCCAGGCTTGACCACACTCCCTGGAAGTTTCTTCCCTGTGTGACCGCTCCCCAGCCTCTCAGACTGGCATCCGTGGTCACCAGGACCCAGTCCTGTATGCCGAATCTGCGGCCCTCTAACAGATGAGCACTCTGCAACCACCACAGAAGAGACACCCTTGTCCGTGGAGACAAAGTTATCCGCTGATGCATCTGCAGATGCGATCCGGACCATTTGTCCAGCAGATCCCACTGAAAAGTTCGTGCGTGGAATCTGCCGAATGGAATCGCTTCGTAAGAAGCCACCATTTTTCCCAGGACTCTTGTGCATTGATGCACAGACACTTTTCCTGGTTTTAGGAGGTTCCTGACAAGTTCAGATAACTCCCTGGCTTTCTCCTCCGGAAGAAACACCTTTTTCTGAACCGTGTCCAGAATCATTCCCAGGAACAGCAGACGTGTCGTCGGGGTCAATTGAGATTTTGGAAGATTCAGAATCCACCCGTGCTGTTGCAGCACTACTTGGGTTAGTGCTACTACGTCCTCCAGCTGTTCTCTGGACCTTGCCCTTATCAGGAGATCGTCCAAGTAAGGGATAATTAATACGCCTTTTCTTCGCAGAAGAAACATCATTTCGGCCATTACCTTGGTAAAGACCCGAGGTGCCGTGGACAATCCAAACGGCAGCGTCTGAAACTGATAATGACAGTTTTGCACCACGAACCTGAGGTACCCTTGATGTGAAGGGCAAATTGGGACATGCAGGTAAGCATCCTTGATGTCCAGGGACACTATAAAGTCCCCTTCTTCCAGATTCGCTATCACTGCTCTGAGTGACTCCATCTTGAACTTGAATTTTTGTATGTACAGGTTCAAAGATTTCAGATTTAAAATAGGTCTTACCGAGCCGTCCGGCTTCGGTACCACAAATAGTGTGGAATAATACCCCTTTCCCTGTTGTAGGAGGGGTACCTTGACTATCACCTGCTGAGAATACAGCTTGTGAATGGCTTCCAATACCGTCGCCCTGTCTGAGGGAGATGTTGGCAGAGCAGACTTTAGGAACCGGCGAGGGGGAGACTTCTTGAATTCCAACCTGTAACCCTGAGATACTACCTGCAGGATCCAGGGGTCCACCTGTGAGTGAGCCCACTGTGCGCTGAAATTCTTGAGTCGACCCCCCACCGCCCCTGAGTCCGCTTGTAAAGCCCCAACGTCATGCTGAGGGCTTTGCAGAAGCCGGGGAGGGCTTCTGCTCCTGGGAGGGAGCTGCTTGGTGCACTCTCTTACCCTTTCCTTTGCCTCGGGGCAGATATGACTGTCCTTTTGCCCGCTTGTTCTTATAGGAACAAAAGGACTGCGGCTGAAAAGACGGTGTCTTTTTCTGTTGGGAGGGGACCTGAGGTAAAAAGGTGGATTTCCCGGCTGTTGCCGTGGCCACCAAATCCGATAGACCGACCCCAAATAATTCCTCCCCTTTATACGGCAATACTTCCATATGCCGTTTGGAATCCGCATCACCTGACCACTGTCGCGTCCATAAACTTCTTCTGGCAGATATGGACATCGCACTTACTCTCGATGCCAGAGTGCAAATATCCCTCTGAGCATCTCGCATATAAAGAAAAGCATCCTTTAATTGCTCTATAGTCAATAAAATACTGTCCCTATCCAGGGTATCAATATTTCTCTAACGTCCTAGTGGATGCTGGGGACTCCGTCAGGACCATGGGGAATAGCGGCTCCGCAGGAGACAGGGCACAAAAGCAAGCTTTTAGGATCACATGGTGTGTACTGGCTCCTCCCCCTATGACCCTCCTCCAAGCCTCAGTTAGGTTTTTGTGCCCGTCCGAGAAGGGTGCAATCTAGGTGGCTCTCTTAAAGAGTTGCTTAGAAAAAGTTTTTAGGTTCTTTATTTTCAGTGAGTCCTGCTGGCAACAGGCTCACTGCATCGAGGGACTTAGGGGAGAGAATTTCAACTCACCTGCGTGCAGGATGGATTGGATTCTTAGGCTACTGGACACCATTAGCTTCAGAGGGAGTCGGAACACAGGTCTCGCCCTGGGGTTCGTCCCGGAGCCGCGCCGCCGACCCCCTTGCAGATGCTGAAGATTGAAGAGGTCCGGAACCAGGCGGCAGAAGACTTTTCAGTCTTCCTCAGGTAGCGCACAGCACTGCAGCTGTGCGCCATTGTCTGTCAGCACACTTCCCACAGCGATCACGGAGGGTGCAGGGCGCGGGGGGGGGGCGCCCTGGCAGCAATGTAGAATACCTGTATGGCGAAAAATACATCACATATAGCCCTTGAGGCTATATGGATGTATTTAACCCCTGCCAGACTTCACAATCTCCGGAGAAGAAGCCCGCCGAAAAGGGGGCGGGGCCTATTCTCCTCAGCACACAGCGCCATTTTCCCTCACAGAAAGGCTGAGGGGAAGGCTCCCAGGCTCTCCCCTGCACTGCACTACAGAAACAGGGTTAAAACAGAGAGGGGGGGCACTGATTTGGCGATATACATATATATTAAATGCTATATGGGAGGAACACTTATATAAGGGTTGTCCCTGTATAATTATAGCATTTTGGTGTGTGCTGGCAAACTCTCCCTCTGTCTCCCCAAAGGGCTAGTGGGTCCTGTCCTCTATCAGAGCATTCCCTATGTGTGTGCTGTATGTCGGTACGTGTGTGTCGACATGTATGAGGAAAATGTTGGTGAGGAGGCGGAGCAAATTGCCTGTAATGGTGATGTCACTCTCTAGGGAGTCGACACCGGAATGGATGGCTTACTTATGGAATTACGTGATAATGTCAACACGCTGCAAGTGGGTTGACGACATGAGACGGCCGGCGAACAAATTAGTACCGGTCCAGGCGTCTCAGACACCGTCAGGGGCTTGTAAAAACGCCCATTTACCTCAGTCGGTCGACATAGACCCAGACACGGACACTGATTTCAGTGTCGACGGTGAAGAAACAAACGTATTTTCCTTTAGGGCCACACGTTAAGGGCAATGAAGGAGGTGTTACATATTTCTGATACTCCAAGTACCACAAAGAAGGGTATTATGTGTGAGGTGAAAAAACTACCTGTAGTTTTTCCTGAATCAGATAAATTAAATGAAGTGTGTGATGATGCGTGGGTTTCCCCCGATAGAAAATTATTGGCGGTATACCCTTTCCCGCCAGAAGTTAAGGCGCGTTGGGAAACACCCCTCAGGGTGGATAAGGCGCTCACATGCTTATCAGAAAAATATCCTAAAAAGTATACACACACATGCTGGTGTTATACTGTGACCAGCGATCGCCTCAGCCTGGATGTGCAGAGCTGAGGTGGCTTGGTCGGATTCCCTGACTAAAAATATTGATACCCTTGACAGGGACAGTATTTTATTGACTATAGAGCATTTAAAGGATGCATTTCTATATATACGAGATGCGCAGAGGGATATTTGCACTCTGGCATCAAGAGTAAATGCGATGTCCATATCTGCAAGAAGATGTTTATGGACACGACAGTGGTCAGGGGATGCAGATTCCAAACGGCACAAAGATGTATTGCCGTATAAAAGGGGAGGAGTTATTTGGGGTCGGTCCATGGGACCTGGTGGCCACGGCAACTGCTGGAAGATCCACCGTTTTTTACCCTAAGTCACATCTCTGCAGAAAAAGACACCGTCTTTTCAGCCTCAGTCTTTTCGTCCCTATAAGATATCTGCCCAGGGATAGAGGAAAGGGAAGAAGACTGCAGCAGGCAGCCCATTCCCAGTAACAGAAGCCCTCCACCGCTTCTACTAAGTTCTCAGCATGACGCTGGGACCGTACAGGACCCCTGGATCCTACAAGTAGTATCAAAGGGGCACAGATTGGAATGTCGAGGCGTTTCCCCCCTCGCAGGTTCCTGTAGTCTGCTGTACCAATGTCCCCCTCCGACAGGGAGGCAGTATTGAAAACAATTCACAAGCTGTATTCCCAGCAGGTGATAATAAAATTACCCCTCCTACAACAAGGAAAGGGGTATTGTTCCACACTATAGGGTGGTACTGAAGCCAGAAGGCTAGGTGAGACCGATTCTAAATCTGAAAAATTTGAACACTTACAAGGGTTCAAATCCAGATGGAGTCACTCAGAGCAGTGATAGCGAACTGGGAACAAGGGGACTATATGGTGTCCCGGGACATCAGGGATGCTTACCTCCATGTCCCAAAATTTGCTTTTCTCACCAAGGGTACCTCAGGTTCGTGGTACAGAACTGTCACTATCAGTTTCAGACGATGCCGTTGGAGTGTCCAAGGCACCCCGGGTCTTTACCAAGGTAATGACCGAAATGAGGATTCGTCTTCAAAGAAAATGGACGACCTCCTGATAAGAACAAGGTCCAGAGAACAGTTGGAGGTCGGAGTAGCACTATCTCAAGTAGTTCTACGACAGCACGGGTGGATTCTAAATATTCCAAAACCGCAGTTGTTCCGACGACACGTCTGCTGGTCCTAGGGATGATTCTGGACACAGTCCAGGAAAAGGGTGTTTCTCCCAGAGGAGAAAGCCAGGGAGTTATCCGAGCTAATCGGGATCCTCCTAAAACCAGGAAAAGTGTCAGTGCATCATTGCACAAGAGTCCTGGTAAAAAATGGTGGCTTATTACGAAGCGCTTCCATTCGGCAGATTTCACGCAAGAACTCTTCAGTGGGATCTGCTGGACAAATGGTCCGGATCGCATCTTCAGATGCATCAGCGGATAACCCTATATCCAAGGACAAGGGTGTCTCTCCTGTGGTGATTACAGAGTGCTCATCTTCTAGAGGGCCGCAGATTCGGCATTCAGAATTGGATGCTGGTATCCACGGAGGCCAGCCTGAGAGGCTGGGGAGCAGTCACACAGGGAAAAAATTTCCAGGGAGTGTGATCAAGTCTGGAGAATTCTCTCCACATAAATATACTGGAGCTAAGAGCAAATTTGTAATGCTATAAGCTTAGCAAGGCCTCTGCTTCAAGGTCAGCCGGTATTGATCCAGTGGGATAACATCACGGCAGTCGCCCACGTAAACAGATAGGGCGGCACAAGAAGCAGGAGGGCAGTGGTCAAAACTGCAAGGATTTTTCGCTAGACGGAAAATCATGTGATAGCACTGTCAGCAGTGTTCATTCCGGGAGTGGACGACTGGGAAGCAGACTTCCTCAGCAGGCACGACCTCCACCCGGGAGAGTGGGAACTTCATCGGGAAGTTTTCCGCATGATTGTGAACCGTTGGGAAAGACCAAAGGTGGAAATGATGGCGTCCCGCCCGAACAAAAAACGGGACAGGTATTGCGCCAGGTCACGAGACCTTCAGGCGATAGCTGTGGACGTCCTGGTAACACCGTGGGTGTAACAGTCGGTGTATGTGTTCCCTCTTCTGCTTCTCATAACCAAGGTATTGAGAATTATAAGACGTAGAGGAGTAAGAACTATACTCGTGGCTCCGGATTGGCCAAGAGGGACTTGGTACCCGGAACTTCAAGAGATGCTCACAGAGGACTAATGGCCTCGGGAGCTAAGATGGGATTTGCTTTCAGCAAGAACCATGTCTGTTCCAGGAGGAACCGTGGCATCTGCCTCTAAGAAAGGACCTGCTCCAGCAGGGACCTTGTCTGTTCCAAGACTTACCGCGACTGCGTTTGACGGCATGGCGGTTGAACGCCGGATCCTAAGGGAAAAGGCATTCCGGAAGAGGTCATACCTACCCTGGTCAAAGCCAGGAAGGAGGTGACCGCACAACGTTATCACCACATGTGGTGAAAATATGTTGCGTGGGTGAGGCCAGGAAGGCCCCACGAAAAAATTTCAACTAGGTCGATTTCTGCACTTCCTGAAAACAGGAGTGTCTATGAGCCTCAAATTGGGGTCCATTAAGGTTCAAGTTTCGGCCCTGTAGATTTTCTTCCAGAAAAAATTGGCTTCAATTCCTGAAGTCCAGACGTTTGTCAAGGGAGTATTGCATATACAGCCCCTTGTGTGCCTCCAGTGGCACCGTGGGATCTCAACGTAGTGTTGGGATTCCTCAAATCATATTGGTTTGTACCGATCAAATCTGTGGATTTGAAATATCTCACATGGAAAGGGACCATGTTGTGGCCCTGGCCTCGGCCAGGCGATTGTCAGAATTGGGGGCTTTGTCTTAAAAAAAGCTCATATTTGTTTTTCCATTCGGACAGGGCAGAACTGCGGACTCGTCCCCAGTTTCTTCCTAAGGTGGTGTCAGCGTTTCGCCTGAAACAACATATTGTGGTGCCTGCGGCTACTAGGGACTTGGAGGACTCCAAGTTGCTAGACGTTGTCGGGGCCCTAAAAATATATATATATATATATATATATATATATATATATTTCCAGGACGGCTGGAGTCAGAAAGTCTGACTTGCTGTTTATATTGTATGCACCCCAAAAGATGGGTGCTCCTGCTTCTAAGCAGACTATTGCTCGTTGGATTTGTAGTACAATTCAGCTTGCACAGTCTGTGGCAGGCCTGCCACAGCCAAAATCTGTCAATGCCCATTCCACAAGGAAGGTGGGCTCATCTTGGGCGGATGCCCGAGGGGGTCTCGGCCTTAAAATTTTGCCGAGCAGCTACGTGGTCAGGGGGGAACACGTTTGTAAAATTCTACAAATTTGATACCCTGGCTGAGGAGGACCTGGAGTTCTCTCATTCGGTGCTGCAGAGTCACCCGCACTCTCCCGCCCGTTTGGGAGCTTTGGTATAATCCCCATGGTCCTGACGGAGTCCCCAGCATCCACTAGGACGTTAGAGAAAATAAGATTTTACTTACCGATAAATCTATTTCTCGTAGTCCGTAGTGGATGCTGGGCGCCCATCCCAAGTGCGGATTGTCTGCATTACTTGTACATAGTTATTGTTACAAAAATCGGGTTATTATTGTTGTGAGCCATCTTTTTTAGAGGCTACTTCATTGTTATCATACTGTTAACTGGGTTCAGATCACAAGTTGTACGGTGTGATTGGTGTGGCTGGTTTGGGTCTTACCCGGGATTCAAGATCCTTCCTTATTGTGTACGCTCGTCCGGGCACAGTACCTAACTGAGGCTTGGAGGAGGGTCATAGGGGGAGGAGCCAGTACACACCATGTGATCCTAAAAGCTTGCTTTTGTGCCCTGTCTCCTGCGGAGCCGCTATTCCCCATGGTCCTGACGGAGTCCCCAGCATCCACTACGGACTACGAGAAATAGATTTATCGGTAAGTAAAATCTTATTTTTCAGTCAGGGAATCCGACCAAACCACCCCAGCACTGCACATCCATGCTGAGGCGATGGCTGGTCGCAGTATAACACCAGTATGAGTGTATATACTTTTCAGGGTAGTTTCCAGCCTCCTATCAGCTGGATCCTTGAGGGCGGCCGTTTCAGGAGACGGTAACGACACTTGTTTTGATAAGCGTGTGAGTGCCTTATCCACCCTAGGGGGTGTTTCCCAGCGCGCCCTAACCTCTGGCGGGAAAGGATATAATGCCAATAACTTCTTTGGAATTAGCAGTTTTCTATCGGGGTTAACCCACGCTTCATCACACACTTCATTCAATTCCTCTGATTCAGGAAAAACTACAGGTAGTTTTTTCAGACCCCACATAATACCCCTTTTTGTGGTACTTGCAGTATCAGAGATATGCAAAGCCTCCTTCATTGCCGTGATCATATAACGTGTGGCCCTACTGGAAAATACGTTTGTTTCTTCACCGTCGACACTAGATTCGGTGTCCGTGTCTGGGTCTGTGTCGACCGACTGAGGTAAAGGGCGTTTTACAGCCCCTGACGGTGTCTGAGACGCCTGGACAGGTACTAACTGGTTTGCCGGCCGTCTCATGTCGTCAACTGATTTTTGTAACGTGCTGACATTATCACGTGATTCCATAAACAAAGCCATCCATTCCGGTGTCGACTCCCTAGGGGGTGACATCACCATTACCGGCAATTGCTCTGCCTCCACAACAACATCGTCCTCATACATGTCGACACACACGTACCGACACACAGCAGACACACAGGGAATGCTCTTATCGAAGACAGGACCCCACTAGCCCTTTGGGGAGACAGAGGGAGAGTTTGCCAGCACACACCCAAGCGCTATAAATATATAGGAACAACCCTACAGAAGTGTTGTTTCCTTTATAGCAGCTTAATATATAAATATCGCCAAAAAAGTGCCCCCCCTCTCTGTTTTTTTACCCTGTTTCTGTAGTGCAGTGCAGGGGAGAGTCCTGGGAGCCTTCCTCGCAGCGGAGCTGTGCAGGAAAATGGCGCTGTGTGCTGAGGAGATAGGCCCCGCCTCCTATTTCGGCGGGCTCTTCTCCCGGTGTTTGTGAGACCTGGCAGGGGTTAAATACATCCATATAGCCCCAGGGGCTATATGTGATGTATTTTTAGCCAGAACAAGGTATTATCATTGCTGCCCAGGGCGCCCCCCCCCAGCGCCCTGCACCCTCAGTGACCGCTGGTGTGAAGTGTGCTGACAACAATGGCGCACAGCTGCAGTGCTGTGCGCTACCTCATGAAGACTGAAAAGTCTTCTGCCGCCGGTTTCTGGACCTCTTCACTTTTCGGCATCTGCAAGGGGGTCGGCGGCGCGGCTCCGGGACCGGACTCCATGGCTGGGCCTGTGTTCGATCCCTCTGGAGCTAATGGTGTCCAGTAGCCTAAGAAGCCAATCCATCCTGCACGCAGGTGAGTTCACTTCTTCTCCCCTAAGTCCCTCATTGCAGTGAGCCTGTTGCCAGCAGGACTCACTGAAAATAAAGAACCTAATAACTTTTTCTAAGCAGCTCTTTAGGAGAGCCACCTAGATTGCACCCTGCTCGGACGGGTACAAAAACCTAACTGAGGCTTGGAGGAGGGTCATAGGGGGAGGAGCCAGTGCACACCACCTAGTCCTAAAGCTTTTATTTTTGTGCCGTCTCCCGCGGAGCCGCTAATCCCCATGGTCCTGACGGAGTCCCAGCATCCACTAGGACGTCAGAGAAAAACAGTATATTTTTTTTACACAAAAGGCTATCAGCCTCCCATTCACCGCCCACGTGTGTGTGTGTGTGTGTGGGGGGGGGGGGGGGGGGTTTGGACAGCCTCGGGCTTCACCCCTGGCCCTTGGGTGGCTGGGGGGGGTTCCCCTTGATTTAAGGGGTCTCCACTCCTCCAGGTTACCCCGGCCAGGGGTGACTAGTTGGGGATTTAATGCCAGGGCCGCAGGGACCAATATAAAAGTGACCCCCGGCTGTGGCACTATCTCTCTGGCTAATGGAGGCCGATGCTGGTGTTAAAAATATCGGGGACCCCTACGTTTTTTTGTCCCCCGTATTTTTTGCACCAGGACCAGAGCCCGGTGATGGTTGTTTAAATAAGGGGGAACCCTACACTATTTTTTCCCTGTATTTTTACAACCAGGACCGGCTCAAAGAGCCCAAGGCTGGTTGTGCTTAAGAGGGGGGACCCCACACAATTTTTTTCTTTGATTTTTAACTCATTCACACCCCTTCCCACAGATAAACATGCACGGACCTCCCTGATCCGTGCATGCCTATCAGAATACGGGGGGAAAAAGCAGGTCTATTTGAAAACTGCTTTTTTTTTTTAACGATTTGTACTTTTTCACGGCAGTGTTTGGCTTTTGGCGCAGTGGTTGAGAATACGAATTTTTAGTAAATTACAGAGTTGTATAAAATAATAGGCGTGTTTGACCGATGGTGTATTCATTCGTATTTTTTTTCTCTGCCTTCAAAAAAAATACGAATGCCCTCATCACTGCCGAGAGTTCAGTTTAGTAAATTCCAGAGATGACACTTCGAACAAAAAAACACAAAATCGGCAGCTTAGTAAATATACCCCCAAGTATCTAAACACTTATAAAGTCCAAGTATCTGCACACCTATCAAGTCCAAGTATCTTCATATTTATTAAGTCCAAGAACCACAATTCTAAGCAATTCCAAGAGTCTCGACGCCAAGCGTGTCCAAGTTTCCTAACAGTTTGTTGATTGTGGGGGGCGACTTTAACCGAGCATTAGAACCTCAGTTGGATACTTCCTCTGGGGCTCCTAGATCGTCTCACAAAAAGGCGCAGATTCAGAGCAATCCTCCACCAATTTCAACTAGTTACCTGGAGATTGCTACACCCAGCTGAGAGAGATTATACGTTCTACTCTCCTTCCCAAGTCATACTCTCGTATAGACAATTTCTATGTGAGCCACTCCCATCTTGAGTTATTGATGGATGCCACCATCGGCAAGATAACGGGTTCGGATCATGTCCCTATTACTTTACTAATAAGACTCAGACATTCCTCACCTTGTCACTAGCATTAGATATTCAATGAATAGCTCTTCCAGGATGTACATTGTCGTAACCAGTTAATGAATGCCATTGACCAATAGATATCATCCAACATGACTGATGACATTTCACCGATACCTGTGTGGGAGGCCCACAAATGCGTCACTAGGGGCAAATGTATTCTATTGGGCTCCTTTCTTAAAAAACAGAGTTGAATGTAGAGATGGCTTGCTTTCTAAGAGTAAAACATTGGAGCAGACCCATAAGAGTACTCTAACCCCAGACATGTATGTGGAATTGCAAAAAAGCAAGAGAATCCCTTAATACCTTGTTGTCTGAGAGGGTTAGTAAAGTGTATTGATGCTGCAGACATAAATACTATCAGTGGGTTATAAACCCGGAAAGTTTGTAGCAAGAGCCCTCCGGAAGCAAAGGCCTCAGATTAATATACAGAAACATAAGAATTCTACAAGTACTCTGTTCTTTGGACTCAAGAGATTGCAAAAATATTTCAGTCCTACTACTCAAACCTTTATAATATGACCCAGACCTGTTGTGAATCGGGTAGGCTGCAACATGAGTCGGAAATGCAGGTATACTTAGAGGACATTGGGTTCCTCACTCTCCCTGAGGCGGTAGTTCAGGCTTTGGACTCACCCTTCACAGAGGTTGAACTGACGGAGGCCCTTAAATAGACTATAAGGCCTTCCAAGATTGGTTAATTCCCCTTCTTTTGTAATGTCGGAGCAGACCCCATTCTATGATTAGGTCTCTGGGCGCACATATAACTGTTATACCTAAAGATGGATAGGACCCATATCTACTTGAAAAGGACTTTGAGTGGGTGGACTGGGGCACCATGTCAGCAGTCTTAAGGCGATTAGGTCTGGGAGACACTTTCCTTCAAAAAAATCTCTCATTATATTGAGCGCTTTCAGCACAGGGTGTCTCCAACAACAATTTGATAAATAAAATGTATCAAATTCTCTTAACCATTACTCTTCATGAAGGTACATCATTCCAAGTAGCCTAGGAGAGGGATATGGTGGCCAAAGGCATTCAGCTCAATTGGAATAAGATATACCAATCTGTTACTGCTTGCTCATCTAGTTTGGAGGTCATAGAAAGACAATATAAAGTGTTGACGAGATGGTACCGTTGTCCAGCTGTTATACAAAATTTTTCCCCTGGTGTGTCTGCCCCCTGTTGGAGATGTAAGAAGGATAAAGAAACGCTGCTCCATATATGGTGGGATTGCTCATTGATCTCACCCTTTTGGACTGGAGTCATAGCCTTGGCATCAGAGGTTCTTGCTTTTTTTTTTTGTTTTGTTCCTACAGATCATGATTTTTGGTTACTATCTTATATATCCATTTATCTGTCCCAGTATAAAAAGTCACTTCTCAAACAATGCAGCCAAAGCAGTAGTTCCGCTCCGCTGGCGCACCACATCACCACCTACTGTCTGGGACTGGTGTCAAAGGTTAGATTTTTATATGTATATGGATAACACATTCCACCTGACACCGGAAAGATTGCCTGATTTTGTTACACAGTGGTTTAGCTGGCTGGATTTGAAACATACATTTTCATACTAGGCACTGATCCCCCGGACCTGAGTTAACTTCACATTTCTGCTGTGACTTCAATTTTAGATTTTATTGATTTCAGCCCTGAAGCTCCGCAACCAATTGCATTAGTGCTATACGTCCTGCATATATCTACTTAGGTCTCTGAACATCCTATGCACCCCTCTTACCTTCCCCCTTTTTTTCCTTTGCTCTCACTTTCCGCTTTTTACATGTTTCTGGTATGATACTTAATATGTTAGATGATATTTACAGTTCTTACTTCCTTCTGTTATATGTGACCAAAATCCTTATTGTAAACTACACTGTGATTTAAGAATAGCTATGTTTCTGTAACAGGCTCCATCTGAATGTATGGCCACAATGTACATGCTGGAAACACTGAAGTTGCTGTGTTATGAAACTTTAAATAAAGAAATGATTAAATAAATAAATAAATAAAGATTACAGTATCATTCTCCCACAAATCCAGAGGCTGGGAATATTGTGTAATAATTTATTAATATAAAAAAGGAAAATTTTTGCTGGTCAGAGACCAGAAATGAATGAGGTATATTGGAGGGGATAATTTGTGATATTCAATGCAGAGGTTTGACAATCTGAAGGAGTCTTCAGTGTTAAAGAGGAAGAGGTTTCAATCAAATATGAATTTCGTTACATAACGGCATCTATTCAATTTGGATACTTGTCCGCATGGAGTAGTTTAAGCTGAAGGTAAATCCTTGGATATTTAGGGTTACTCTGAAACAAATTATGTTGCATTTAAGCCATTTTATAGAAAAGTGCAGGAGCATGTTGAAGGTGAGGCAACCAATCAAGGCACACACATTATATTGAATAATATATATCAAAATTTCTAAACGCTAAAGAGATTGAACTGCTGTGGACTATCATTTTTTAATTAGAAGAGGTATGTTGGTAAAAGGGAATAAAGCAATGGAAAGTGGAGGTAAGAGAGGCAGCAAGTAACATTCACATAAAGTGCTAATTTTGGAATATCAAACTGACTATTGCATATGTCACCAATATTAAACTTTTTCTCAGCATTGTAGTTTTTGTAAATATACCAAATCCTGTTTATCACAGCTGCAAAATATAAGAGGCTAGTGTTCCCTACGATACTGCAATATGTTACATTAGTTTATTGTGATCATTGCTGCCAAAAGAAGGTCTATGAAAGACAGATGCTGATCAGTAGGAGTCCCTATTAGATACTTGTCCTCGACCCAAACTTTGTGAATTGGGGACAGGCTTCACCAGTTAGGAGATAAAAGTAAATGTGTACATACGGTAAGATAAATCCTTTAGATTTTGACTATATAGTCAAAATCGTAAGGAAAGTTAGTGGAAATCGGAAGGTGTTATGCCGCTTGCTATACAGATTCGATCCCGATGCGCGGTCAGTATCGCAAGACTAGATAGTCAAAATTTACTTACCTGCACAGTCTATCTAATACAAAGTAGTCAAAATTGGAACTTAGTCAAAATCGAAAGTACAGGTAGTCAAAATTGGTGCTTCTGGGCTCTGGTGGTGAGTTCAAGGGAAATCGCATAGTCAAAAAAGGGCACAGCAAGGATCTCACTGTGGGCATGCACTTTTACAGTCTTAGGAGTTTTGGAATGAACACAGAACCAATGATGGGCAGAAGACACAGACCTTAGACAGGATGACGTAAAACCTTTGTAATAACTTTAAGAATTTAAAGGAGCATTTCTTGATTCAGGTACATATAGAAGTAATGGAAAGTTTTTGTTGAACTGTGAACTAGCTCCTGTTCTCATTTAGTATTATAGGAATACTTTTAAGAGCAGGTGAAACAACTTTTATTTTGGATATAAAAGACTACATGCTTCACTGTGTTTGATTAGTCAAAACTGATGAAAGTATGCACTAGTGAGGGATGGTCTGGAATTAAAATCTAAGAAAGAGCAACTTGCTGAAAAATCTAAATTCCATCTTGTACTCACATTAAAAAATGTAGCTGGATTCTTTCCTGGTGGAAATTGTGGGTTGTTCCAAAGTAGACAGAACAAGACTGGCATGCATTTAATTGAATTGTGAAATTTGGTATGGCATATAGTATTTTATAAAGTTTGTTGTGTTATATTTATAATAATGTTTGCAATGTGGTACGTACTCGCAATGTTGTTTATTTAAAATGTTTTTTTTTTTCCATTTGATCTCTAAGCTAATATCTGTCGTACATTTTCAAGTCAGCAAGCTTATATGCTTCAATATAAAATGAAATGGTGCATGCAGAGAGTGGAATTTTTAAAACATTAAGAATTGTCATTGTTTGTCTGCAAGGTATCCTGGAAGTCTGATACGAGTGTTATTCCGGACATTTACTTGTGTTAAAGCCTTGTACATCTGACTTAAAGGACTTCTTTGCTCTTTGTGGATTGCACAACTGTCATCCAATAGACTGTTTATTTTATTTATTGGTGCCGAATTCCAGAGACACCATATAGTCCCCTTCTTCCAGGTTCGCTATCACTGCTCTGAGTGACTCCATCTTGAATTTGAACCTTTGTATGTAAGTGTTCAAGGATTTAAAATAGGTCTTACCGAGCCGTCCGGCTTCGGTACCACAAACAGCGTGGAATAATACCCCTTTCCCTGTTGTAGGAGGGGTACCTTGATTATCACCTGTTGGGAATACAGCTTGTGAATGGCTTCCAATACCGCCTCCCTGTCGGAGGGAGACGTTGGTAAAGCAGACTTCAGGAACCGGCGAGGGGGAGACGTCTCGAATTCCAATTTGTACCCCTGAGATACTACCTGCAGGATCCAGGGGTCCACTTGCGAGTGAGCCCACTGCGCGCTGAAATTCTTGAGACGACCCCCCCACCGTACCTGAGTCCGCTTGTAAGGCCCCAGCGTCATGCTGAGGACTTGGCAGAAGCGGGGGAGGGCTTCTGTTCCTGGGAAGAGGCTGCCTGCTGCAGTCTTTTTCCCCTTCCTCTGCCCCGGGGCAGATATGAGTGGCCTTTTGCCCGCTTGCCCTTATGGGGACGAAAGGACTGAGCCTGAAAAGACGGTGTCTTTTTCTGCTGAGAGGTGACCTGGGGTAAAAAGGTGGATTTCCCAGCCGTTGCCGTGGCCACCAGGTCCGATAGACCGAACCCCAAATAACTCCTCCCCTTTATACGGCAATACTTCCATATGCCGTTTGGAATCCGCATCACCTGACCACTGTCGCGTCCATAACCCTCTTCTGGCAGAAATGGACAGCGCACTTACTCTTGATGCCAGAGTGCAAATATCCCTCTGTGCATCTCGCATATATAGAAATGCATCCTTTAAATGCTCTATAATCAATAATATACTGTCCCTGTCCAGGGTATCAATATTTTCAGTCAGGGAATCCGACCAAGCCACCCCAGCACTGCACATCCAGGCTGAGGCGATTGCTGGTCGCAGTATAACACCAGTATGTGTGTATATACTTTTTAGGATATTTTCCAGCTTCCTATCAGCTGGCTCCTTGAGGGCGGCCGTATCAGGAGACGGTAACGCCACTTGTTTTGATAAGCGTGTGAGCGCCTTATCTACCCTAGGGGGTGTTTCCCAACGCGCCCTAACCTCTGGCGGGAAAGGGTATAATGCCAATAATTTTTTAGAAATTAGCAGTTTTTTATCGGGGGAAACCCACGCTTCATCACACACCTCATTTAATTCATCTGATTCAGGAAAAACTACAGGTAGTTTTTTCACACCCCACATAATACCCTTTTTTGTGGTACTTGTAGTATCAGAAATGTTCAAAACCTCCTTCATTGCCGTGATCATGTAACGTGTGGCCCTACTGGAAAATACGTTTGTTTCCTCACCGTCGACACTGGAGTCAGTGTCCGTGTCTGTGTCGACCATCTGAGGTAACGGGCGCTTTAGAGCCCCTGACGGTGTTTGAGACGCCTGGACAGATACAAACTGATTTGCCGGCTGTCTCATGTCGTCAACAGTCTTTTGTAAAGTGCTGACGCTATCACGTAATTCCTTCCATAAGACCATCCAGTCAGGTGTCGACTCCCTAGGGGGTGACATCACTATTACAGGCAATTGCTCCGCCTCCATACCATTTTCCTCCTCATACATGTCGACACAACGTACCGACACACAGCACACACACCGGGAATGCTCTGATAGAGGACAGGACCCCACTAGCCCTTTGGGGAGACAGAGGGAGAGTTTGCCAGCACACACCAGAGCGCTATATATATACAGGGATAACCTTATATGTGTTTTTCCCTTATATAGCTGCTGTATTGATTAATCTGCCAAATTAGTGCCCCCCCTCTCTTGTTTTACCCTGTTTCTGTAGTGCAGGACTGCAGGGGAGAGTCAGGGAGACGTCCTTCCAGCGGAGCTGTGAGGGAAAATGGCGCTTGTGTGCTGAGGAGATAGGCTCCGCCCCCTTCTCGGCGGCCTTTCTCCCGCTTTTTTAAGGAAAAACTGGCAGGGGTTAAATGCATCCATATAGCCCAGGAGCTATATGTGATGTATTTTTTGCCATCTAAGGTGTTTTTATTGCGTCTCAGGGCGCCCCCCCCCAGCGCCCTGCACCCTCAATGACCGGAGTGTGAAGTGTGCTGAGAGCAATGGCGCACAGCTGCGGTGCTGTGCGCTACCTTATTGAAGACAGGACGTCTTCTGCCGCCGATTTCCCGGACCTCTTCAGTCTTCTGGCTCTGTAAGAGGGCCGGCGGTGCGGCTCTGGGACCCATCCATGGCTGGGCCTGTGATCGTCCCTCTGGAGCTAATGTCCAGTAGCCTAAGAAGCCCAATCCACTCTGCACGCAGGTGAGTTCGCTTCTTCTCCCCTTAGTCCCTCGGTGCAGTGAACCTGTTGCCAGCAGGACTCACTGAAAATAAAAAACCTATACTTAAACTTTTTCACTAAGCAGCTCAGGAGAGCCACCTAGTGTGCACCCTTCTCGTTCGGGCACAAAAATCTAACTGAGGCTTGGAGGAGGGTCATAGGGGGAGGAGCCAGTGCACACCAGGTAGTCCTAAAGCTTTTACTTTTGTGCCCAGTCTCCTGCGGAGCCGCTATTCCCCATGGTCCTTACGGAGTTCCCAGCATCCACTAGGACGTCAGATAAACTTTTATACCAGTCAACAACTTCAGAGTTTCGTTTACAGAGACCTTTACATGTGGAATCAATTACGCTAACACATGAGTGGGGTACGCTTGAAAAGAATTTGCCCTACAAATTGTGATTTGTGCCGGATTCTTGTAGAAAAAAAACAAAACCTTTATGAATATTTCCTAATCCCTTGTTATGCGAGTTCTCGGTACGCTTAGATATATATTTGGTGTGGTGGCGAGACCCTATCCTTTCATCTATCAAATATAACATCACACTAGGGTTCTCTTTCTGGACACTGTATGAAGAATCATCCATTTGAAGCAATATTACACAATGTATATTTTTTCTTTTTCATATCATCTTGTGAACTTTCAGACGAGTGATTCAAGGACACCACGCAAACAAGATTAATCAGTAACTTTATTGTTTCATATCCATCTTGAGAGAATTGTATTGCAGCTCATGGTTTGTTCTTTCTGGTGGTGCCTTTGAGCATTTCCCCGCTTCTTTGTATTTAAGCTTATATGCTTTTCTGAGCCAATTAAACTTTTCCCATCTGCTCATTTTTAGCAGCTCTTTTACAATGAAATAGCTGTTCTATAAGATACTACCAAGAACAGGGGAAATTCTCCTATAGAAAAATGTGCCAGAACCAATAACTTGTTATATAAACATGCTTCTGTCTAGATAAATCACATTAGTAAGACAACACAATCCTTACATTCCTTAAATCTTTTTTTCTCTCTATGTATAGCCAGGAATGAAACTAAAACGCCACATTGTTAATGGTTCATGGCAGTATAGGCAAAAGGACACAACATCAGAAATTAGTAATGATCTAATTGAAGCTGCAGACAGTATCTAAATGGACCTTGTGATGTTATCGAATTCAAGTAATCAGGAGACACCAGAGTACTGGTAGTTATGCATTGGAAGATATGGGAAATCAAAGATTATTATTACATGTCTGCTTTGCTGGACCATCTATTTCAGAAACAAAGTGTGAAGTTTAGTGGTGTTCGTTACAAAAAGAGGTCAGGGAAAATCCAACACTTTATTCACAATTATTTTGTAATACTGCCACTCAATTAATGAATATCTGGTATCTTAAATATCAGCTAAAAGAGTTCTGCTTTTAAACCTCATGTATGCATAGACGGAAAAAAATAAAAAAAATAAAGACCAATTTATGCCGACCTAAAATGTAAATGTAAAGTGGTGATATGTAAAGAAATTATGAAAGAACAGGATTAACATAATTTTAGTGCATATGTGTATCTGCCCAATTGGATGAAATTTGGGCAGTTTGTTTACTTTTCCAATCATTAAATTGAACAGTTTACCCAACTTTTTAAAAATATATTAACACAATTTAAAATAAACTGATAGGGGCTAGTTCTCATTTAAGCAGAGTTTACAATAGTTTAGACTCCACAAGAAGCCTAGAGCATGCACTTAGTATGTGTTTTAGCTTTTAATTTAGAATCTTCAATTCTTTGCTGGGTTCATTTGACAAAAGCAGTGGAAAAATGAAATGAAGCACTTTATTTTATACAGTATGTAACAGCAGATCAGGGTTACATAGTGAATAATAAAATAATATTATATACCCAATATAAAGCAGAGGACCCATTACTCTACTCCTTTCCTATCTCATATTCCTGAGTTAAATTTAAAAAAAAAGAGAGAAAAGAAACACTGCTAACACCAAAACCCCTGACATTTAAGTAGGCACTCTTTGTTCTGCCCATCAGCCAAAAACTCTCGTCTCCTCCTTCACAGGAATTCCTACAGAGTGGAGGGCTGGCAAGGCTGGTTGGCAGGATGGATAATCAGTGCATGCCCAGCTGTTACTGTAACTGGTGGTGATCAGCAGAGGGCACTAAGTGGGAGGTATTCAGTTTCAAAAGACTTCATGGCATCTATGGATATGTTTATGAAAAGTCTGTTTATTGATGTAGTTGGAGCATGACAATTCTAGTTACAGGACATATTGTATTTAACCTGGTCTGAAATCAGTTGCTGAAGTGGACTACTTTACCATAAATTACTCAAGGTTGAGTCAATTGTGAATTAACAGTAGAAAAACTAGGAGCTTGCCAATGTAGTCTGGGTGAAATAATACTTGCGAAAAAGCCCTTTTAGGATAAAAAAAATAAAATAAAAACCTTTATAATGCACAATTGATATTAGTATATGTAAAGTATTGAGTGCATTAACCCATATAGTATCATCAGCAACAGTTTAAAGATTACATTATTATGGGCTTTTATACATTTTGCTAAGGTTGTCAATTATTGAAATCAACTCGGGATTTCCTCCTAAAGATTCAATGAGGCCGTATGCTTCACTTTCCAATTCTTTTAAAGTTTGCCTCGTATATTCAAAAGAGCCTACCTTCTCAAGATAATGAACACAGTATTTCTTGATATCTACATTTTCTGTTCTCTGTCGCAAAATATTTTGCACCTGAGTACTTTCAGGTCTTGCCCATATTGCATGTATTATAGGAAATGAAAACTTTCCTTCTGTCAAATCTTCACAAAAGCTTTTGTTTTCGCTGTACTCTTTGGAGTTTAAATTTGCATAATCATCTCGGATTTGAAAAAACAGTCCAAGAGTGTTTAACAATGGCTTCAAGTCTTTATCATATGAAGAGAACAACTGCATGAGGCCAACAGCTAATCCAAAAAGACCTCCCGTTTTCTGCAAGACCATAGCTTTATATTCTGCTTCTGTAGGACAAGTATATGTATCTCTCCAGTATATGTCTAAGCCTTGGCCATGGTGGAGTTCAAGTAATTGTTGGGTAAAAACATTGACAGCATTTGGATGATTAAGAGTTAAAACTTTCTCCAAACCCAAGAAATATACATAATTTGCAGAATTAATAACTGAGGGAACACCATAAATGCTATGAGCAACTGGGAAACCGCGGCGAAGCTTGGAGTTGTCTTCAATGTCATCAATAAGTAGACTGGCGTTGTGCAGCATTTCTGTCACTTCAATTATCACCTAGAATAAAAAAAAAAAAAAAAAAATGTATGAACTCAAATGTACATTTCATTTATTTCTTTTTAAAATCCCTTTTATAGAAAATTAGAACCATGACAATAAATAACATTCTGCATATACAGGTTGAGTATCCCATATCCAAATATTCCGAAATACGGAATATTCCGAAATACGGACTTTTTTGAGTGAGAGTGAGATAGTGAAACCTTTGTTTTTTGATGGCTCAATGTACACAAACTTTGTTTAATGCACAAAGTTATTAATAATACTGTATTAAATGACCTTCAGGCTGTGTATATAAGGTGTATATGAAACATAAATGAATTGTGTGAATGTACACACAGTTTGTTTAATGCACAAAGTTATAAAAAATATTGGCTAAAATTACCTTCAGGCTGTGTGTATAAGGTGTATATGATACATAAATGCATTCTGTGCTTAGATTTGGGTCCCATCGCCATGATATTTCATTATGGTATGCAATTATTCCAAATACAGAAAAATCCGATATCCAAAATACCTCTGGTCCCAAGCATTTTGGATAAGGGATACTCAACCTGTACTGACTAAATGTGTTATTTAGAAGAGACTGATGTTCCAACTAGACATTAAAAATTTGTCTCAAACATATTGAAACCACTTTACTACAGTTGTGTCATCTTACATCTTTGCTTAGTACGCTACAAGTAGAGTTACACAAACGCGTGAGTGCAGTGTGCCAAGGTAGTGCCAAGCGTCTTTTCTGCATTTTTCCCATGAAAATGCATCTTAGTCGTAAAGTAATGCAATAAGACGCAAATGCAGCTTCTGCTGATTACAATGATATGCAGCATTCTGTGTGTGACTGCGACTGTATTTGCATACAAAATGTTATGCTACAATTTTTTTCTGGAAAACACTAAGATGACATTTTCGGATGCAGATACAGACGCAATTACACACAGAATATAGGCATGCTGCATATCATTTTAATCAGCAGGATGCGTGTGTGTCCTATTACATTACTTTGAGACTAAGACGCATTTTTACGCAAAAAAACTGCATAAAAGATACTCTGCGCAACAGAGTCCCGCCACAGCGCGACTTGAAGGGCTGTTCAGCATGACTGCAGCAAGGATGTAAGAGGACACTTCTGTTATGTTTTATCTCATCACGTCAAATTGAATTGTTTTCCCTAGTTACGGACTGTGGGCCTGATTCAGATGTGGTTGGAGGGTGCATCACTGCTGACTTGGAAGCAGCAGCGATGCATTACATATGTTAATGTAGCAGCAGGCATTTGGTATATGTAGCAACGCCTCTTGCATTAATTTGTGATACAGTACTGTGTTCTAGGACGCAGCACTGGATCACTAGTGACTCAATGGCTGGCTGAATGACCCATGAGGTCACGCAAACAGACCACTATGGCTCCAACCATGAAGTTAGAAAATCACTGTCTAAAGGTGGAGATCCTGGCCTTGACACTCCCTGAAAACAGAATTGTGACAGTTGTCTTCAACAATATGCGCAACAAAACTTGAAGTGCAGCTATATCTAGTGTAAATAGAAGTGACCCCACACTTCAAAAACTGAAAACAGAGGCAAAACACCTTCTTTTTGAGAAATAGAGGTCGTTGCCACCTCCTCCTCAGCACCAAATGGCACCAGACTGTCAATCACCGACAGTCTAATGTCTGTCAAAGTCAGAAAAATATCTCTATGCACACTACCATATTTGCACCTCACACAGGTCCGTGCTGCGCGTGCGTACGCTCTCCCGTACGTGCGCATACTCACAGTCGCGGGCACCCGCAGGCGCATGGTATGTGTATTTACGGTAGAGTTTATGTGGTTGTAGCGTGCGACTCAATCATTACATATTTTCACTAATAATGTATTTTGTAGATCATGGTCCCTTTGATAGATTCTGAAAGTTTGGTTAATATAGAATGTTTATGAACAGAGGAATCCCTCTTTGTTTGATACGAAGGGTCAGATAGGAGTAATACAGTGGTGTTTAGTATCCATCGGAAGAATATTTAATTAGAAATATTCCGGTGTTGGTTTGAAGCAGATCAATCGCTCGTGCGAATAGTTATGGACATAAGAAGTTTATGAACATTTACTTTATTTGCACTTTATTACCCATGCGGCGGGAAACCCAGTTTCCCTCCCACCTGAGCAGTTGGAAATAGTCACAGCCCACCTGTATGAATCAACCTATGACCTTTTGTTATAATGCGAAGCCGAATTCCTGTGTCCAATGAACAATGAGATTGTAGGGACCATTGAATTGTATTGTGTGTGGGGCATAAATAGCAGGCCGACCATATCCAACTTCACTCTCTTCAACGGTTCTCATTGCTGATAATCGGGAGCTGGATATCGAGGCGCATGCGATCGTTCCCCTTGTGCGTAAGTTCTCTCCGTAATCATATTGTCTTACTGTGAGCCATTTCTCTCTCTCCCTCTCTTCTCTTTCTCTCGTATTTTTCCTTGATTAGACATTGAATTGTATTGTATTGTATTTCCTGTGTAGTTTATCTGGTTAGTTGGTTTATGTTATATTGTAGTGTATGCTTTGTACTGTGATTCCTTTTGCAAGTATAATAGTCATAATACACATAATAGGTTTCGGACCCTAAGCCCAGGTATCTGTGTATTCTTTATAGTATTAAGTACTCCCTGAGCATCGGTGACACTCAAGCAGCTTTGTAGTTAATCAGGTTACACAAGGTTGCACTTACACTTTGTCTCTACATTAAGGTTTGCTGTGTATTTCATTGCTAAAGGTATAGATATAAAGGTTTAACGTTGTGAGCGTCTGCATCGCTGGTGATCTCCTCGTGGTCCCGAGCGCTGCTACGCTATAGCGAATCATTACGATAGTCAACAGCCAATAGTCTGCCTGCCTGCGATCACTAGGCCGTGAGTGAACGTGACGCCTGAGCGTCTCGATCACGGCTAAGCGATCGATACGCAACTTGCGTACCCTTACGGTACTTCTTACGTAGATAGCGTACAGTGTTCTTAGACCTCATAAAGGGTTATATACACGATAAATATTTAGCTTTATCAATTGGCGGCTCGTCCTGTCCTTCACATATCTGCACTAGGTAGATCAGCAGACATTATCCCTCAGCAAAGGGCGGGAGGTTGTCTCGTAGTGCTGACGGGATAAGCGTCTGCTTCGCTTAGATAAAAGAGTGCTGAAGGAATCCGGGAACCGGAGGTAAGAACAAAACGCTAGTGTCTTTTAAAACTGTATTTTTCTGTCTTGCGTACACACGCACGCACACATATATATATCTGCATTTCTTTTTCTTTTTCATTTTCGTATATCACTCTCCTGTCTGCCAGTTTTATAGTTGAAAAAAAAAGTGCTAAAAAAAGATTTGCCGTTATTTCATAGTTTAAGAGTAAAGGTAATATAGTTAAAAGATAGACAAACACACAGTTTTGCCTGGGCGATAAGGCGAAGTCAGTGTGTTGTGTGGTAGATGATCAAGGATCATCTACATTGATAAAAGTATAAATTGTGTTACGGTGGATCTTTGCTTTGCGTACACGTGTCCCTAACAAAAGACTTGTGTACGCAATCCAAAGGCAGACGCACGCAGCGTACATTACGCAACGGAGCGTCCGGTTACGCCCACGTAGCTCAAGTCACGATAAGTTGATTTTTTTTAACGCAACGCGGTAAGTAACGCAAAGCGGTAAATAGCGCCACAGGCGATAAATAACGCAAGTCTATTTTTGGAAATCCAAAATTTAAATTAACAGATCCTGCTCCTAATTGGTAACACAGCTGGGCTAAAGAAAAATTTCTGCGCAGAAATAGAAATAGAAGCAAAAGTGTACATGTGATGAGTGAGTAGTTTATATAACTTAAAGGTTGAACCACAAGAAAAGTCGAGTACTCGTGAGGTACACGCGTGTAAGTGACGTGCACGGTGGCTAGGGAGGCATCCTTGGTTAAACATAATATTTGAGCATTAGAGTATAGCGGACCAGTAGGAGGTCGTACAGAACAAGACCAGGAGGTCATAGTAGACCAGCAGGTCCAGGTACAGTAAACAGGGAAGTCCGCTATACAGTTCAGAGGCACAACACCAAGAGAAGGGTTGGTGCAAGACCCATATAGGCCGTACAAGCTCTGGCTGAAGGAATTCGCAGTCGTAAGTTTCGATTCCATTGGTCTTTCCGTACACAAGCTTAGTTGTTTGTGTACTGAACGACTGGACCGCACGTAATTGTGTACAGTAGTTAGTAATCTGACCTAGTACCATTAGAGTAAAGGGGTCACAAACGCTATTTGTACATTCTGACGTGATTTGTGTAATTTTTTATTTTTCAAGAAGGGAAGTTCGCTGGTCACTCAGGAACTATCTGACAAACCTCACCTTTACTGGAAAGAGTAAGTGTTCTGCGGATAACCCTCGCATGTTCCAGTAAACAACGGTTTTTATAGGTGCCCTGGGTCGAGTGCGCCAGCACCATATCGGTGTGATCAGGTCGCATTGGTCGGCGTGGGCGAGTGAGTGGGGCACTCGGTAAACCGCCACCGTCAGCCTATTGTGAACAATCTGGTTTTCTGTAAGGGTTCGCTGAAGACCTTGATATAGAGATCAGAGGTAGAGCAAGCAACGCCTGCAGAGTTATGGGGGCCAGTTGTTCAGGTAGGGGGCGATCAACCTCGGTTCGGGTTGATTCAGTGGTCCGACCAATTGGGTCGGCCAGGTATATCATGTGTGAGAAATATGGAAGTCACACAGAGGTTTTATGTGATGAATGGGAGAGAATGACGGTACAAGACCGGGAGAAATTCCCAAGAATAGGTAGCTTCAGCCCAGAGGTGTTACAAAATTTAAGGAGGAGGATATGTCTCATAAAATCAACAAAGAGACGAGTTCAGCATTATGATTATTTACAGTTGTGGCAACAGGAAGGTGAGATACAGAGAGGTTTGGCTCAGGCGGCAGGATCTGGCTCTAACAGAAAACTGATTGCCACGGCCCCGCCGCCACCATATATATCAGGAGAGAAGTTGATTACGGAGAAAGACGCACTAAGGTGTAACACAAAATCACTTAGTAACTGTGTAAATGTTAATGATAATGTTAACCCATTAACCCATGCAAGTATTAACCCGTGCAAGTTGTACCCTGTTTTGAACTTTCCTCAGGAGTGTGATCAAGAGGACGAAGCGACAACGATTTCAGCGCTCTCTCTAGCAGCCACCATAGCAGAGACCACAGTAGGCACAGCAACACCCACGAGATTAGTAAAGGCCCCTAGCGGAGGGATAGGTGAGGTCGTATCAACTGGTAAGTACGGCACCATGCATTATGCTGAGACTATTTCACCACAAGCTGTAGAATCTACACAGAATGAGGTTGTTAGAATTACTCCTGTTAGGGTAATAGCAGTTCCCAATGGGAAAACAGATGTATCAGGAGCCACTCCCATAAGGAACATTGCCATGTACAGCCCATTTTCCCGAATGGAATTAAGGACCATAGTGTCTGAATTCCCTGACCCTAGAAAAGATTTAGTTGCCAGCCAAAAATACATCACAGACTTAGGAAACACTTTAGAGCCCAATAATAAAGATTGGCAGATATTGCTAAAAGCTTGTTTACCCTCCAATGTCGACTCAGCTCAATTTTTAGCTGATTGTGGACTAGATCTGGATGTACCTCTTACAGATGTGTACAACAAAGATAACGTAAGAAGGATAAACTTACAGTTAAAGGAGCATTTCCCAGCAGTTGTTAAATGGAACAAAATATTTTCCATTAAACAAAAAGAGTCAGAAACAGCTGCAGAATATTTCCACCGGGCACTATTAGAAATGGCAAAGTACACTGGTATAGAGGACATTAGGACAAATCCAAACCATCGAGAAGTAGCAGTATCTGTACTAATGGATGGTTTGAAGGAAACATTAAAGGCAAGGGTACAGACCACGCAACCATGTTGGCGAGGTCTGTCAGTGTCCACTTTGAGAGAGGCTGCTATTGATCACGACCGAAACATCACCAGACACAGGGAGTCGCAGAGTGATAAGCTAATGTCAGTAAGTATACAGGCTCTGACCACAAAGCAGCCTGCGTATGTACCATCCAACCCTGTGGGTAAGTCAACTATGATAACATGTTATTCTTGTCAAAGACAGGGGCACTATGCACGAGACTGTAGAGCGAAAAACTCGCAAAGATCATACCAACCCCCTAGACAACGACACGACACACGACATTGGGAGCAAGGTCCGCAGAAACGGAGTTATGAGCCACATACAGGGGAAACAAAAAGATATCCCCCAAACAGAGACTGGCATGCCTCTGGTAGTTCCCAACTATCTCCCTCACAAATAGTTGCTGCCAGCGGGATTCAGGGAGGTCACCATACCCAATAGGGGTGTGGCCATACCTGTAATCTGCAGCCAGTGAAATTGATTGCCAACCTTGAAAGTGAACCCGAGGTCGCAATTAATGTAGCTGGTAAAACTTTGAGCTTTCTTGTAGACACAGGGGCGGCCAAGTCAGTGATAAATTCGACAGTGGGCATGAGAACCACTGGTAGGACAATTCCAGCCATGGGAGTAACAGGAGTAGTCCAGCACTACCCTGTTAGCAAACCAGCCGAGATTACAATAGGGCCTTTGCATACCAAGCATTCCTTTTTGCTGGCTGCATCGGCACCAACCAATCTCCTGGGAAGAGACTTACTGTGTAAAATGGGGTGCGTCATTTATTGTACTCCTGAAGGTGTATTCTTGGACATACCTGAGAAACACGCTCAGGAAGTGCGAGACATGTTAGACTCCCCATCAAAATTAATGTCACATACCATTATGACAAATAGGAATCCATCCCAAGTAGAAGAGATGACATCTCAGATACCAGAGTCACTTTGGACAAAAGACGGACAGGACACTGGATTAATGGCAAACGTAGCTCCAGTAGTTGTACAAGTAAAAGATGGTAGGATAGCTCCAAAAATCCCACAGTATCCTCTGAAGCCAGAGGTGGAGTTAGGAGTTTACCCAGTAATAGAGCGCTTGCTACAACAGGGCATTCTGGTAAGAACGTCCAGCACTGCCAATAGTCCCATCTTCCCTGTTAAGAAGAGTGGGGGGAGGGGTTACAGGCTAGTGCAGGATCTAAGGGGGATTAACAAAATAGTTGAGAGTCAGTTCCCCGTAGTGCCAAATCCAGCTGTCATCCTAATGCAAATCCCTCCCACTGCCAAATTTTTCACTGTTATTGACCTCTGCTCCGCTTTCTTTTCGGTACCTCTGCACCCTGACAGCCAATATTTGTTTGCATTCACATACAGAGGAGTCCAATACACGTGGACTCGATTGCCCCAAGGTTTCATAGATAGTCCAAGTATATTTTCTCAGGCTTTGCATGATTGTTTACAGTCTTTCCAACCAGACAGTGGATCAGTATTGATACAGTATGTGGACGATTTATTACTGTGTTCAGATTCACTGGAAGCATCTCTGAAGGATACGAAACAGCTCCTGTTTCATCTTTCAGACACCGGACACAAGGTGTCCAAAGACAAGTTGCAATTATGCCAAACTAAGGTAAAATATTTGGGACACTGTCTAACACAAGGACTGAGACACCTGACCGCTGATAGAATCCAAGCAATTAGAGACATGACCCTGCCACAAACCCAGCAACAGATCAGAACGTTTTTAGGAATGTGTGGGTATTGCCGTAATTGGATCCCAGGGTTTTCCATTTTAGCGTTACCTTTGCAGGAAATGGTCTCCTCGAACAAACCTGATAGGATTTCGCATACAGACGAGTCCGAAACAGCATTTGAGAGACTCAAACAGTGCCTAACACAGGCACCAGCACTAGGTATGCCAGACTATGGGAAACCCTTTGAACTATACGGAACAGAAAGTGCTGGTTGCGCGGCAGGCGTACTAACCCAAAAACACGGTGATGCCAGCAGGCCAGTTGCATACTACAGCGCTCAGCTAGATACGGTAGCGCGATCCCTCCCCACATGCTTGCGAAGCGTTGCTGCGATAGCATTGCTAGTGACAAAAAGCGAAGATGTTGTGCTAGGCCACAACCTCACAATCCATACGCCACATGCGGTATCAGCCTTATTGAATTCTGCCCAAACCAGACACGTCTCATCAGCGAGGTTTACAAGATGGGAATTAGCACTAATGGCCCCCGTAAACATCACCATAAGGAGATGCAGTGCATTAAATCCTGCAACATATCTCCCAGGTGTGCCTGGTCAGGCACAAAGGGTGGAAGATGAGAGTGCTGGGGAAGGAGGATTTAATACAAAGGAAGATACACATGATTGTATGGAATATTTGACCCAAAATTTTACCGCAAGGCCTGACATCAGTGACAACCCACTGGAAGATGCAGAACTCACGTTCTACACGGACGGTAGTTGTCACAGACAGTCAGACTCGGGAGACTTGTGTACTGGATACGCAGTCGTAGATGACCAAGACACCATAGAAGCGGAACCGCTAGGCCCACCTCACTCAGCCCAGGTTGCTGAACTGGTCGCCCTAACCAGAGCATGTGAATTGGCTAAGGGTAAGTCAGCCAATATCTACACCGATTCTAGATACGCATTCGGGGTAGTCCATGATTTCGGAGCCCTATGGCGCCTCAGAAATTTCATGACGGCAGCTGGTACACCGGTAGCGCATGCAGCTCACATAAAAAGGCTTCTAACAGCGATACAGGAACCCGACAGAGTGGCTGTTATCAAATGTAAAGCACACACATATAGCCAAGACCCGGTATCACTTGGTAACAGCCGAGCAGACGAAGCTGCTAAGTTAGCAGCTGCTACCCCCATACAGACAGACACCACACAACTGATGGTATTCAATACCATCAACACACAGAAGTTGTGTAAAATGCAAAATTTGTGTTCCACACAGGAAAAGGCAGTCTGGAAGGCAAAGGGATGTGGCCAAGAGTCCTCAGGACTCTGGACGGATGGACATGGTAAACCAGTGGCCCCCAGAGCATATCTTCCATGTCTGGCTGAAGCAGCTCACGGGCTGACTCATCTAGGCAAGGAGGGAATGTGCAAATTGGTAAGAGCCTATTGGTGCGCCCCAGGATTCTCCTCTCATGCGAGTAAAAGAGCAATGTCATGCCTTACCTGTCTGAGAAAGAATATTGGAAAGGCAATACCTACAGAACCATCCCATATCCCACCTGCCGGCGGCCCTTTCCAGGTAATACAAATTGACTTCATTCAATTACCCCCTTGTCGGAATTTGAAATATGTACTTGTTTGTATAGATGTTTTCTCGAATTGGGTCGAAGCATTTCCTGCAGCTACAAATACCGCTATGTTTACAGCTAAGAAAATTGTGCAGGAATTTGTATGTAGATATGGTATCCCTAGAATAATCGAAAGTGATAGGGGTACCCATTTTACAGGTGATGTCTTTCAAGGAATGTGTAAGTTGATGGGAATTGATAGCAAGCTGCACACTCCGTACCATCCACAGGCGAATGCGAAGGTCGAAAGAGTGAACAGCACTATTAAAAATAAATTGAGTAAAGTGATGGCAGAGACAGGATTGACATGGCCAGAAGCTTTACCCATTGTATTGTACAGTATCAGAACCACTCCCAGGTCCCCTCTTAATCTGTCCCCCTTTGAAATCTTATTTGGTCGACAACCGCATGTCATGATTAACCCTCAGGATGATTTGAAATGTAACAATGAAGTAACTGTAAAGTACTTGATTAACATGAGTAAACAGTTAAGGAATCAAAATGATAATCTAAAGTTGGTGATTCCTGATCTACCTGATAGTAATTGTCATGACATTGAACCTGGGGATTATGTAATGATACGAAATTTTCTACGCTCAGGTTGCCTTATTGACAGATGGGAAGGACCATACCAGGTCTTATTGACTAGCACGACAGCATTGAAGGTTGCTGAGAGAGAGACTTGGGTCCATTCATCCCACTGCAAGAAGGTTGCTGATCCAGAGAAGTCCCGTGATAAGGAACAGACGGTAGAGGTTGTATCACTGGAGTGTCTGTTCCAGGAGGACTGAGGCGGCACCTGAGCCTTGAAGACCGAGAGCTGTTGTCGACTCCCCACTCCCTTTTATTGTTTTTTTTCCACTTCCCATCCCCTCTCCCTCAAATGTATTTTTCCTCCTTCTCATTCTTCTTCGTCGTCTCCTCCTCAAAGATGGACTTGCCCCAAGAGACTGTGATCCGGATTTTCCTGTTGACCATGATGTTGACCAGAGCAGTCTGTTCCGGCGAGAGTACCATGGAGGTCGATAGAGGTTCTGGAATGAGTTCTGATGATAAAGATGGAGGCGTAGTTTTCCAAGATCAACCTAACCAACAAGCAAAGGCGAGTATCAGAAAACGATCCGATAGCATTGACCATAGAAGAAATTGTGACGGATTGTTAGCTGAAGAAAACTGTATCTGTAGGCTCTGTAACAATGTCATTGAAGATGTGTGCATTAAGAAATGCCAATCCAGTTTTAATATCCATATGGACCGGCATCCATTGAGTGATTATCACTCCTTAGTGGGTAATGTATTAAACAAAACAGATTGTTGGGTATGCTCTCAAGTACCTTAGGGTCATAGCAAATCAGGGCTAGTACCATTTCCTTTAACGATAGGGGAGGTACTTGAGTTAAATGGTGGGAGACCGGTGGACCGGAGGTTTAATATCTCCAGCCCTCCTAGTTTGAAGCTCCACCAATACCACGTGGATAGGTCCCTATTATGTTTTAACATCTCCAATTTCAGAAAGCCGGGAAATTGGGAAGTATCATGGAGTAACCACACCATGACCTTTTCACATAGAGCAGATAGAATGCCTACAGATACAGAGCTTGTACGCCACATAGCCAGTAGAGGAAAATCTTTCCGGTATAGATACACCTTAGGAAATAGGATTACTAGAGTTGGAGAAGTATCACCAGGATACTGTGCACATATCGTACAACCTGATACGTGCATTAAGCAGATGGAAGAATTAGGGCTAGGAGATTTCACATGGAAGGTGTGTAATATGGTCATGTCCTTCTCCGTCCCATATGTTCTCCCCGATGATGCATATTTCATATGCGGGAGAAAGGCGTACAAGTGGCTTGCCCCAAACTCTGAAGGATTGTGTTATATTGGAAGAGTATTGCCTGAAGTAATGACTGTAACACATGACAAAATGAAAGACATACACCGTGGTGCCCAAGCTCCTTATACTCACACTCATTACGAGCACCTTGTTAAAAGACAACTGTCAGAAAGGTTAGAGCATCCGGCCTCTGATCTGATCCATGAATCCACCGGGATTCAGGTTCTGGTGGCGTTAGATTTCACTCGCACCGCTCGAGGAGTGATGAATTATAGATACATTTCCGCACTCGCCAATTTGTTAGATAATATCACTGAAATGTACGATGACACGTTTAGATACACTGGAAGAGAACTTCAAGCTTATAAAACAGAACTGGTACAGCATAGAATGGTTCTTAATTACCTCACAGCAGTGACAGGCGGATATTGTGTTACATTGGCAACACAGTACGGCGTGAAGTGTTGCACGTATATCACGAATAGCACCGAGGATCCGGTAGAGGTCATAGACCAAAAGATGGACGATATTCTCCAATTAAAGTGGGAATTTCGTCGAAAACACAATCTCACTCTTGCTGCTGTAGGTAATGAGCTGACTGGTTGGGTGTCATGGTTGAACCCGCGAAATTGGTTCTCTGGTTTAGGAGACTGGGCTCAAGGAGTCATAATGGATGTTGGGAAGTTTCTACTATGTATCTTAGGTGTCGTTATATCGATTGGATTGATATTTAGATGCGGGCAGGCTTTAATGAGGTGCAAACAAAGTACCAGAGTGATGAGTTTGAGGAGTGAGGAAACTGTAATTAACCTGGATTTGATTTACGACCCAACGATAGAAACAATGATGTGATGAAAATGCGATTTCTACGGTCCGTTTCTTTCACCTGTTTTTCTGGTTTTTCTCCAAGATAACAAGACCCCCTTGGACGAGGAAGTTGATGAGACGCTATACAGACAACGGATAGACCAAAGAAGAAGTTTTGACCACTTGAGATATGGACACTTGATGAACTTTGCCATGGATCCCCAGTTTCCCTAGAATTCTTAAAATTACGCTAGCCCAACATTTTTTTTGTAAATCTAATGGCATTGACAAAGCTTATTGCTCACGCTTAATGAGCAAAACAGCGCAAAGAAGACGACTTTCAACTGATACCGAACAAAACTTCAACCGACAGATGTACATTAACCTGACATAGAATACCACCGCATTTACCGTAATTATGTCTTTTCTTCATTTCTACAACCCTCAGGTAATGACACACATAGTATAGGGAATACAGGCACAGATATCAGCAATCACATATTCCCCCATTCATGTATCATCAACTAAAATGTGCTCCCCATTTTGTTCAAAATCCGAAAAGAGCTCGGTAAAGTTTGACAGCCCATCCACAGACCTGTACCACGGGATAAGAAGGAATTCAAATGTATACTTCGCAATACCTCGAAGCTTGATTTACAACACGTACGGCACGATGATACATGACCCCCCAAACATGGACTCATACACACATGCTTCTGCTATCTCACTAGGTCATACCCTCTTCCCACCTACTCCTCTCTCCTCCCTTACCCAACCATGGAAATGAATTAACCCCTGACATATATTTTTCTCCTTTTGAAATGTTTTCAGGAAGTGGCAGTTATTATTGACTGCCAAAGGGTGGACTGTCAAAGTCAGAAAAATATCTCTATGCACACTACCATATTTGCACCTCACACAGGTCCGTGCTGCGCGTGCGTACGCTCTCCCGTACGTGCGCATACTCACAGTCGCGGGCACCCGCAGGCGCATGGTATGCGTATTTACGGTAGAGTTTATGTGGTTGTAGCGTGCGACTCAATCATTACATATTTTCACTAATAATGTATTTTGTAGATCATGGTCCCTTTGATAGATTCTGAAAGTTTGGTTAATATAGAATGTTTATGAACAGAGGAATCCCTCTTTGTTTGATACGAAGGGTCAGATAGGAGTAATACAGTGGTGTTTAGTATCCATCGGAAGAATATTTAATTAGAAATATTCCGGTGTTGGTTTGAAGCAGATCAATCGCTCGTGCGAATAGTTATGGACATAAGAAGTTTATGAACATTTACTTTATTTGCACTTTATTACCCATGCGGCGGGAAACCCAGTTTCCCTCCCACCTGAGCAGTTGGAAATAGTCACAGCCCACCTGTATGAATCAACCTATGACCTTTTGTTATAATGCGAAGCCGAATTCCTGTGTCCAATGAACAATGAGATTGTAGGGACCATTGAATTGTATTGTGTGTGGGGCATAAATAGCAGGCCGACCATATCCAACTTCACTCTCTTCAACGGTTCTCATTGCTGATAATCGGGAGCTGGATATCGAGGCGCATGCGATCGTTCCCCTTGTGCGTAAGTTCTCTCCGTAATCATATTGTCTTACTGTGAGCCATTTCTCTCTCTCCCTCTCTTCTCTTTCTCTCGTATTTTTCCTTGATTAGACATTGAATTGTATTGTATTGTATTTCCTGTGTAGTTTATCTGGTTAGTTGGTTTATGTTATATTGTAGTGTATGCTTTGTACTGTGATTCCTTTTGCAAGTATAATAGTCATAATACACATAATAGGTTTCGGACCCTAAGCCCAGGTATCTGTGTATTCTTTATAGTATTAAGTACTCCCTGAGCATCGGTGACACTCAAGCAGCTTTGTAGTTAATCAGGTTACACAAGGTTGCACTTACACTTTGTCTCTACATTAAGGTTTGCTGTGTATTTCATTGCTAAAGGTATAGATATAAAGGTTTAACGTTGTGAGCGTCTGCATCGCTGGTGATCTCCTCGTGGTCCCGAGCGCTGCTACGCTATAGCGAATCATTACGATAGTCAACAGCCAATAGTCTGCCTGCCTGCGATCACTAGGCCGTGAGTGAACGTGACGCCTGAGCGTCTCGATCACGGCTAAGCGATCGATACGCAACTTGCGTACCCTTACGGTACTTCTTACGTAGATAGCGTACAGTGTTCTTAGACCTCATAAAGGGTTATATACACGATAAATATTTAGCTTTATCATGTCATAGTGCTACCCAAGTTGCAAACTCGTATTGCACATTCACAGTACCGGTCCGACGTATGTGCAAAGTAGCGAATATCGGTACTTTGCGGCATACGCCGCTACTACAGCAGTACCTGAATCAGGCCCATTTTGCTGGAGGAGTACATGTTGCCACACTTTACCAAGTGAAAACAAAAACTGCATACAAATGGTGATAAATCTTCTTCCTCGTGGTAATTTTGTAATGGCAGATCTAACAGCTTACACTAGCAAATTTTATTGCTTTTTTGTCTTAATTACACTATACTCACCATCTAAGACCTAGAAGTTGCTCAGATGACCTTAGGGATGAACTGCAGACAGCAGAAAGACTGATCACATAATTGAAACTAACGGACAACTATCTCTGCACTGAATGATGTTTTGAGTTCTGACACCTAATAACACTGAATCATATGAATGCAGGCCACATCGTACCATTTAAAATTCCATTATAGCAGTTACACTATAATCTGATGTTTGGCTGACAAAACTATAAAAAAGTACAAGAAAAATGGCTTACATTTGTTCATATTATTTCATACTTTGATGGAAGTGCAGGGTTTAATTATTGGACTTGCAAAAGAACAAGAAAATAAAAAAAAGCAACAAAAAAAAATACACAACAAATAAGACTATTCGGCTATAGGCTTTTCCCTTCACAATTAAAGTAACAATGCAATTACAACAAGAAAACTTGAAATCCTCATAGTACAAATTACTTTGCACTAGCAGAAAAATAAAAAAATATATATTTTTTTGAAACCTGCAAGGAAATGGGTGCCGGTATAGTAGTTATTTTAATTTTATACCATATACTGGATTTGAACTTGATAAAATAAGATTTTACTCACCGGTAAATCTATTTCTCGTAGTCCGTAGTGGATGCTGGGACTCCGTAAGGACCATGGGGATTAGCGGCTCCGCAAGAGACTGGGCACAACTAAAGAAAGCTTTATGACTACCTGGTGTGCACTGGCCCCTCCCACCAAGAACCCCTCCAGACCTCAGTTAGGATACTATGCCCGGAAGAGCTGACACAATAAGGAAGGATTTTGAATCCCGGGTAAGACTCATACCAGCCACACCAATCACACCGTATAACTCGTGATACTATACCCAGTTAACAGTATGAAATATAACTGAGCCTCTCAACAGATGGCTCAACAATAACCCTTTAGTTAGGCAATAACTATAAACAAGTATTGCAGACAATCCGCACTTGGGATGGGCGCCCAGCATCCACTACGGACTACAAGAAATAGATTTACCGGTGAGTAAAATCTTATTTTCTCTGACGTCCTAAGTGGATGCTGGGACTCCGTAAGGACCATGGGGATTATACCAAAGCTCCCAAACGGGCGGGAGAGTGCGGATGACTCTGCAGCACCGAATGAGCAAACTCTAGGTCCTCCTCAGCCAGGGTATCAAACTTGTAGACTCTTACAAAAATGTTTTAACCCGACCAAGTAACAGCTCGGCAAAGTTGTAAAGCCGAGACCCCTCGGGCAGCCGCCCAAGAAGAGCCCACTTTTCTCGTGGAATGGGCTTTTACAGAATTAGGGTGCGGCAGTCCAGCCGCAGAATGTGCAAGTTGAATCGTGCTACAGATCCAGCGAGCAATCGTCTGCTTAGAAGCAGGAGCACCCAGCTTGTTGGGTGCATACAGGAGAAATAGCGAGTCAGTTTTCCGGACTCCAGCTGTCCTGGAAACATATACTTTTCAGGGCCCTGACTACATCCAGTAACTTGGAATCCTCCAAGTCCCAAGTAGCCGCAGGCACCACAATAGGTTGGTTCACATCAAAAAATTATACCACCTTAGGAAGGAATTGGGAACGAGTCCTCAATTCCGCCTTATCCATATAAAATACAGATAAGGGCTTTTGTATGACAAAGCCGCCAATTCTGATACACGCCTGGCCGACGCCAAGGCCCACAGAATGATCACTTTCCACGTGAGGTATTATAGCTCCACGGATTTAAGTGGCTCAACCCAATGCGACTTCAGGAAATCCAACACCACGTTGAGATCCCACGGTGCCACTGGAGGCACAAACGGGGGCTGACTATGCAGCACTCCCTTAACAAAAGTCTGAACTTCAGGCAGTGAAGCCAGTTCAATTTTGGAAGAAAATCGATAGAGCCGAAATCTGGACCTTAATGGAACCCAATTTTAGGCCCATAGTCACCCCTGACTGTAGGAAGTGCAGAAATCGACCTAGCTGAAATTTCTCCTTTGGGGCCTTCCTGGCCTCACAGTACGCAACATATTTCCGCCATATGCGGTGATAATGGTTTGCGTTCACTTCTTTCCTAGCTTCAAATAGCGTAGGGATAACTTCCTCCGGAATTCCCTTTTCCTTCAGGATCCGGCGTTCAACCGCCATGCCGTCAAACGCAGCCGCGGTACGTCTTGGAACAGACAGGCCCCCTGCTGCAGCAGGTCCTGTCTGAGCGGCAGAGGCCATGGGTCCTCTGAGATCATTTCTTGGAGTTCTGGTTACCAAGCTCTTCTTGGCCAACCCGGAACAATGAGTATAGTTCTTACTCCTCTCCTTCTTATTATTCTCATTACCCTGGGTAAGAGAGGCAGAGAAGGGAACACATACACCGACTGGTACACCCACGGTGTTACCAGAGCGTCCACAGCTATCGCCAGAGGGTCCTTGACCTGGCGCAATATCTTTGTAACTTTTAGTTGAGGCGGGACGCGATCATGTCCACCTGTGGCCTTTCCCAACGGTGTACAATCATTTGGAAGACTTCTGGATGAAGTCCCCACTCTCCCGGGTGGAGGTATCTTAGTTGTCCACTCCGGGAATGAACACTGCTGACAGTGCTAACACATGATTTTCCGCCCATCGGAGAATCCTTGTGGCTTCTGCCATCGCCATCCTGCTTCTTGTGCCGCCCTGTCGGTTTACATGAGCGACCGCCGTGATGTTGTCTGACTGGATCAGCACCGGCCGGTGTTGAAGCAGGGGTCTAGCCTGACTTAGGGCATTGTAAATGGCCCTCAGTTCCAGAATATTTATGTGTAGGGAAGTCTCCTGACTTTTCCATAGCCTTGGAAGTTCCTTCCCTGTGTGACTGCCCCCCCAGCCTCGAAGGCCCAGTCCTGTATGCCGAATCTGCGGCACCCTAGAAGATGAGCACTCTGCAGCCACCACAACAGTGACACCCTGACCCTTGGAGACAGGGTTATCCGCCGATGCATCTGAAGATGCGACCCGGACCACTTGTCCAACAGATCCCACTGGAAAATCCTTTCATGGGACCTGGCGAATGGAATTTCTTCGTAAGAAGCTACCATCTTTCCCAGGGCTCGCGTGCATTGATGCACCGACACCTGTATACGTATTAGGAGGTCTCTGTCTAGAGACAACAACTCCTTGGACTTCTCCTCCGGGAGAAACCCTTTTTATCCTGTTCTGTGTCCAGAACCATACCCAGGAACAGTAGACGCGTCGTAGGAACCAGCTGCGACTTTGGAATATTCAGAATCCAGCCGTGCTGTTGTAGCACTTCCCGAGATAGTGCTACTCCGACGAACAACTGCTCCCTGGACCTCGCCTTTATAAGGAGATCGTCCAAGTACGGGATAATTATTTCGGCCATTACCTTGGTAAATACCTCGGTGCCGGGGACAGACCAACGGCAACGTCTGGAATTGGTAATGACAATCCTGTACCACAATACTGAGGTACTCCTGGTGAAGAAGGTAAATAGGGACATGCAGGTAATCATCCTTGATGTCCAGTGATACCATGAAATTCTCCAGGCTTGCAATAATCGCCCTGAGCGATTCAATTTTGAACTTGAACCTTCGTATATAAGTGTTCAAGGCTTTCAATTTTAGAATGGGTCTCACCGAACCGTCTGGTTTCGGTACCACAACATTTTGGAATAGTAACCCCGGCCTTGTTGAAGGAGGGGTACCTTGCTTTCACCTGCTGGAAGTACAGCTTCTGAATTGCCGCCAGTACTACCTTTCTCCGAGGGCAGCCGGCAAGGCTGATGTGAGGTAACGGCGAGGGGGAGTCGCCTCGAACTCCAGCCTGTATCCCTGTGATACTATTTGCAGAACCTAGAGATCCACCTGTGGGCAAGCCCACTGGTCCCTGAAGTTCCCGAGACGCGCCCCTACCGCACCTGTCTCCACCTGTGGAGCCCCAGCGTCATGCGGTGGACTCAGAGGAAGCAAGGGAAGATTTTTGATCCTGGGAACTGGCTGCTGGTGCAGCTTTTTTCCTTCTTCCCTTGTCTCTGTGCAGAAAGGAAGCGCCTTTGACCCGCTTGCTTTTCTGAAGCCGAAAGGACTGTACCTCAAAATACGGTGCTTTCTTAGGCTGTGAGGAAACCTGAGGTTTTCTTCCCAGCTGTTGCTGTGGATACGAGGTCCCAGAGACCATCCCCAAACAATTCCTCACCCTTATAAGGCAGAATCTCCATGTGCCTTTTACAGGCAGCATCACCTGTCCACTGCCGGGTTTCTAATACCCTCCTGGCAGAATGGACATTGCATTAATTCTGGATGCCAGCCGGCAAATATCCCTCTGTGCATCCTTTATATATAAGACAACGTCTTAAATATGCTCAATGTTAGCAAAATATTATCCCTGTCTTAGCGTATTAATATTATCTGACAGGGTATCAGACCACGCTGCAGCAGCCCTATTTATGCTGAGGCAATTGCAGGTCTCAGTATATAACCTGAGTGTGTAAATACAGACTTCAGGATCGCATCCTGCTTTTTATCAGCAGGTTCCTTCAAGGTGGCCGTATCCTAAGACGGCAGTGCCACCTTTTGACAAACGTGTGAGCGCCTTATCCACCCTAAGGGATATCTCCCAACGCGACCTATCCTCTGGCGGGAAAGGGTACGCCATCAGTAACTTTTTAGAAATTACCAGTTTCTTATCGGGGGAAACCACGCTTCTTTACACACTTCATTCATTCATCTGATGGGGGAACAAAACACTGGCTGCTTTTTCTCCCCAAAAATAAAACCCCTTTTATGTGGTACTTGGGTTCATGTCAGAAAATGCGTAACACATTTTTCATTGCCGAGATCATGTAACGGATGTTCCTAGTGGATTGTGTATATGTCTCAACCTCGTCGCCACTGGAGTCAGACTCCGTGTCGACATCTGTGTCTGCCCAGGTAACGGGTGTTTTGTGAGCCCCTGATGGCCTTTGAGACGCCTGGGCAGGCGCGGGCTGAGAAGCCGGCTGTCCCACAGCTGTTACGTCATCCAGCTTTTTATGTAAGGAGTTGACACTGTCGGTTAATACCTTCCACCTATCCATCCACTCTGGTGTCGGCCCCACAGGGGGCGACATCCCATTTATCGGCCTCTGCTCCGCCTCCACGTAACCTTTCTCATCCAACATGTCGACACAGCCGTACCGACACACCGCACACACACAGGGAATGCTCTGACTGAGGACAGGACCCCACAAAGTCCTTTGGGGAGACAGAGAGAGAGTATGCCAGCACACACCAGAGCGCCACATAATGCAGGGATTAACACTATAACTGAGTGATTTTTCCCCAAATAGCTGCTTGTATACATATATTGCGCCTAAATTTAGTGCCCCCCCTCTCTTTTTAACCCTTTGAGCCTGAAAACTACAGGGGAGAGCCTGGGAAGCTGTCTTCCAGCTGCACTGTGAAGAGAAAATGGCGCCAGTGTGCTGAGGGAGAAGCCCCGCCCCTTTTTCAACTGACTTTCTCCCGCTTTTTCTGGAATACTGGCAGGGGTAATTTTACATCTATATAGCCTCTAGGACTATATATGATGTAGATTTGCCAGCCAAGGTGTCATATATTGCCCTCAGGGCGCCCCCCCCCAGCGCCCTGCACCCATCAGTGACCGGAGTGTGAGGTGTACATGAGGAGCAATGGCGCACAGCTGCAGTGCTGTGCGCTACCTTGGTGAAGACCGAAGTCTTCTGCCGCCGATTTTCCGGACTCTTCATGCTTCTGGCTCTGTAAGGGGGACGGCGGCGCCGCTCCGGGAACGAACACCAAGGTCGGGTCCTGCGGTCGTTCCCTCTGGAGCTAATGGTGTCCAGTAGCCTAAGAAGCCCAAACTACCACCTGTTAGGTAGGTTCGCTTCTTCTCCCCTTAGTCCCTCGCTGCAGTGAGTCTGTTGCCAGCAGATCTCACTGTAAAATAAAAAACCTAAATATACTTTCTTTCTAGGAGCTCAGGAGAGCCCCTAGTGTGCATCCAGCTCAGCCGGGCACAAGAATCTAACTGAGGTCTGGAGGGGGGTCTTGGTGGGAGGGGCCAGTGCACACCAGGTAGTCATAAAGCTTTCTTTAGTTGTGCCCAGTCTCCTGCGGAGCCACTAATCCCCATGGTCCTTACGGAGTCCCAGCATCCACTTAGGACGTCAGAGAACATAAGAATTTACTTACCGATAATTCTATTTCTCATAGTCCGTAGTGGATGCTGGGGACTCCGTAAGGACCATGGGGAATAGCGGCTCCGCAGGAGACTGGGCACATCTAAAGAAAGCTTTAGGACTAACTGGTGTGCACTGGCTCCTCCCCCTATGACCCTCCTCCAAGCCTCAGTTAGGATACTGTGCCCGGACGAGCGTACACAATAAGGAAGGATTTTGAATCCCGGGTAAGACTCATACCAGCCACACCAATCACACCGTATAACCTGTGATCTGAACCCAGTTAACAGCATGATAACAGAGGAGCCTCTGAAAGATGGCTCACAACAATAATAACCCGATTTTTGTAACAATAACTATGTACAAGTATTGCAGACAATCCGCACTTGGGATGGGCGTCCAGCATCCACTACGGACTATGAGAAATAGAATTATCGGTAAGTAAATTCTTATTTTCTCTAACGTCCTAAGTGGATGCTGGGGACTCCGTAAGGACCATGGGGATTATACCAAAGCTCCCAAACGGGCGGGAGAGTGCGGATGACTCTGCAGCACCAAATGAGAGAACTCCAGGTCCTCCTCAGCCAGGATATCAATTTTGGAGAATTTTACAAACGTATTTGCTCCTGACCAAGTAGCTGCTCGGCAAAGTTGTAAAGCTGAGACCCCTCGGGCAGCCGCCCAAGATGAGCCCACCTTCCTTGTGGAGTGGGCATTTACAGATTTTTGGCTGTGGCAGGCCTGCCACAGAATGTGCAAGCTGAATTGTACTACAAATCCAACGAGCAATAGTCTGCTTAGAAGCAGGAGCACCCAGCTTGTTGGGTGCACACAGGATAAACAGCGAGTCAGATTTCCTGACTCCAGCCGTCCTGGAAACATATATTTTCAGGGCACTGACAACGTCTAGCAACTTGAAGGCCTCCAAGTCCCTAGTAGCCGCAGGCACCACCAATAGGTTTGTTCAGGTGAGACGCTGAAACCACCTTGGGGAGAAACTGAGGACGAGTCCTCAATTCCGCCCTGTCCGAATGGAACATCAGATAAGGGCTTTTTCAGGATAAAGCCGCCAATTCTGACACGCGCCTGGCCCAGGCCAGGGCCAACAGCATGACCACTTTCCATGTGAGATATTTTAGCTCCACAGATTTAAGTGGTTCAAACCAATGTGACTTTTGGAACCCAAAACTTCATTGAGATCCCAAAGTGCCACTGGAGGCACAAAAGGAGGCTGTATATGCAGTACCCCTTTTACAAACGTCTGAACTTCAGGGACTGAAGCTAGTTCTTTTTGGAAGAAAATTGACAGGGCCGAAATTTGAACCTTAATGGACCCCAATTTCAGGCCCATAGACACTCCTGTTTGCAGGAAATGTAGGAATCGACCCAGTTGAATTCCCTCCGTCGGGCCTTACTGGCCTCGCACCACGCAACATATTTTCGCCAATTGCGGTGATAATGTTTTTGCGGTTACATCCTTCCTGGCTTTGATCAGGATAGGGATGACTTCATCCGGAATGCCTTTTTTCCTTCAGGATCCGGCGTTCAACCGCCATGCCGTCAAACGCAGCCGCGGTAAGTCTTGGAACAGACAGGGTCCTTGCTGGAGCAGGTCCCTTCTTAGAGGTAGAGGCCACGGATCCTCCGTGAGCATCTCTTGAAGTTCCGGTTACCAAGTCCTTCTTGGCCAATCCGGAGCCACGAATATAGTGCTTTCTCCTCTCCATCTTATCAATCTCAGTACCTTGGGTATGAGAGGCAGAGGAGGGAACACATACACTGACTGGTACACCCACGGTGTTACCAGAGCGTCTACAACTATTGCCTGAGGGTCTCTTGACCTGGCGCAATACCTGTCGAGTTTTTTAATCATGTGGACGACTTCTGGGTGAAGTCCCCACTCTCCCGGGTGGAGGTCGTGCTGAGGAAGTCTGCTTCCCAGTTGTCCACTCCCGGAATGAATACTGTTGACAGTGCTATCACATGATTTTCCGCCCAGCGAAGAATCCCTGCAGCTTCTGCCATTGCCCTCCTGCTTCTTGTGCCACCCTGTCTGTTTACGTGGGTGACTGCCATGATGTTGTCCGACTGGATCAACACCGGCTGACCTTGAAGCAGAGGTCTTGCTAAGCTTAGAGCATTGTAAATGGCCCTTAGCTTCAGGATATTTATGTGAAGTGATGTATCCAGGCTTGACCCTAAGCCCTGGATATTCCTTCCCTGTGTGACTGCTCCCCAGCCTCGCAGGCTGGCATCCGTGGTCACCAGGACCCAGTCCTGAATGCCGAATCTGCGGCCCTCTAGAAGATGAGCACTCTGCAACCACCATATGATGGATACCCTTGTCCTTGGTGACAGGGTTATCCGCTGATGCCTCTGAAAATGCGATCCGGACCATTTGTCCAGTAGGTTCCACTGGAAAGTTCTTGCGTGGAATCTAACGAATGGGATTGCTTCGTAGGAAGCCACCATTTTTACCCAGAACCCTTGTGCATTGATGCACTGAGACTTGGTTCGGTTTTAGGAGGTTCCTGACTAGCTCGGATAACTCCCTGGCTTTCTCTTCCGGGAGAAACACCTTTTTTCTGGACTGTGTCCAGGAACATCCCTAGGAAACAGAAGACAAGTCGTCGGAACCAGCTGCGATTTTGGAATATTGAGAATCCAATCGTGCTGCCGCAACACTACCTGAGATAGTGCTACACCGACTTCCAACTGTTCCCTGGATCTTACCCTTATCAGGGAATCGTCCAAGTAAGGGATAACTAAAATTCCCTTCCTTCGAAGGGATATCATTTCGGCCATTACCTTGGTAAAGACCCGGGGTGCCGTGGACCATCCCTACGGCAGCGTCTGAACTGATAGTGACAGTTCTGTACCATAACCTGAGGTACCCTTGGTGAGAAGGGTAAATTTTGACATGAAGGTAAGCATCCTTGATGTCCCGAGACATCATGTAGTCCCCTTCTTCCAGGTTCGCAATCACTGCTCTGAGTGACTCAATCTTGAATTTGAACCTCTGTATGTAAGTGTTCAAAGATTTTAGATTTAGAATCGGTCTCACCGCGCCGTCTGGCTTCGGTACCACAATAGTGTGGAATAATACCCCGTTCCCTGTTGCAGGAGGGGTACCTTGATTATCACCTGCTGGGAATACAGCTTGTGAATGGCTTCCAAAACTGCCTCCCTGTCAGAGGGAGACGTCGGTAAAGCCGACTTTTGGAAACGGCGAGGGGGAGACGTCTCGAATTTCAATATGTACCCTTGAGATATTACCTGAAGGATCCAGGGGTCTACTTGCGAGTGAGCCCACTGCGCACTGAAATTCATTGAGAACGGGCCCCCCACCGTGCCTGAGCTTGTAAGGCCCTAGCGTCATACTGAGGGCTTTGCAGAGGCGGGAAAGGATTTCTGTTCCTGGGAACTGGGTAACCTCTTCAGCCTTTTTCCTCTCCCTCTGTCACAAGCAGAAAAGAGGAACCTTTTGTCAGCTTGCCAACAAAGGACTGCGCCTGATAATACGGCGTCTTATTTTGAGAGGCGACCTGGGGTACAAACGTGGATTTCCCAGTTGTTGCCGTGGCCACCAGGTCTAAAAGACCGACCCCAAATGTCCCCTTTCAAAGGCAATACTTCCAAATGCCGTTTGGAATCCGCATCACCTGACCATTTTACTGGTAGAATTGGACAACGCACTTATACTTGATGCCAGTCGGCAAATATTCCGCTGTGCATCATGCATATATAGAAATGCATCTTTTAAATGCTCTATAGGCAATAATATACTATCCTTATCTAGGATATCAATATTTCCAGTCAGGGAATCCGACCATGCCAACCCAGCACTGCACCTCCAGGCTGAGGCGATTGCTGGTCGCAGTATAACACCAGTATGTGTGTGAATACATTTTTGGATACCCTCCTGCTTTCTATCAGCAGGATCCTTAAGGGCGGCCATCTCATGAGAGGGTAGAGCCCTTGTTCTTACAAGCGTGTGAGCGCCTTATCCCCCCTAGGGGGTGTTTCCCAACGCACCCTAACCTCTGGCGGGAAAGGGTATACAGCCAATACTTTTTAAGAAATTATCAATTGTTATCGGGGGGAAACCCACGCATCATCACACACCTCATTTTATTTCTCAGATTCAGGAAAACTACAGGTAGTTTTTCCCTCACCGAACATAATACCCCTTTTTGGTGGTACTCGTATTATCAGAAATGTATAAAACATTTTCCATTGTCTCAATCATGTAACGTGTGGCCCTACTGGAAATCACGGTTGTCTCTTCACCGTCGACACAGGAGTCAGTATCCGTGTCGGCATCTGTATCTGCCATCTGAGTTAACAGGCGCTTTAGAGCCCCTGACGGCCTATGAGACGTCTGGACAGGCACAAGCTGAGTAGCCGGCTGTCTCATGTCAACCACTGTTTTTTTATACAGAGCTGACACTGTCACGTAATTTTCAACAGTACATCCACTCAGGTGTCGACCCCCTAGGTGGTGACATCACTGTTACAGACACTCTGCTCCGTCTCCACATCATTTTTCTCCTCATACATGTCGACACAAACGTACCGACACACAGCACACACACAGGGAATGCTCTGATAGAGGACAGGACCTCACTAGCCCTTTGGGGAGACAGAGGGAGAGTATGCCAGCACACCCAGAGCGCTATATATATATACAGGGATAACCTTATATAAGTGTTTTTCCCCTTATAGCTGCTGTATGTTTTAATACTGCGCCTAATTAGTGCCCCCCTCTCTTTTTTTAACCCTTTCTGTAGTGTAGTGACTGCAGGGAAGAGCCAGGGAGCTTCCCTCCAACTGAGCTGTGAGGGAAAATGGCGCCAGTGTGCTGAGGAGATAGGCTCCGCCCCCTTTTCGGCGGCCTTATCTCCCGTTTTTCTGTATATTCTGGCAGGGGTTAAATGCATCCATATAGCCCAGGAGCTATATGTGATGTATTTTTTGCCATGTAAGGTATTTTTATCATGTTTTATTGCGTCTCAGGGCGCCCCCCCCAGCGCCCTGCACCCTCAGTGACCGGAGTATGAAGTGTGCTGAGAGCAATGGCGCACAGCTGCAGTGCTGTGCGCTACCTTGTTGAAGACAGGACGTCTTCTGCCGCCGATTTTCCGGACCTCTTCTGCCTTCTGGCTCTGTAAGGGGGCCGGCGGCGCGGCTCCGGGACCCATCCAAGCTGGGCCTGTGATCGTCCCTCTGGAGCTAATGTCCAGTAGCCAAGAAGCCCAATCCACTCTGCACGCAGGTGAGTTCGCTTCTTCTCCCCTTAGTCCCTCGATGCAGTGAGCCTGTTGCCAGCAGGTCTCACTGAAAATAACAAACCTAAACTAAAACTTTCACTAAGAAGCTCAGGAGAGCCCCTAGTGTGCACCCTTCTCGTGGGGCACAGAAATCTAACTGAGGCTTGGAGGAGGGTCATAGGGGGAGGAGCCAGTGCACACCAGTTAGTCCTAAAGCTTTCTTTAGATGTGCCCAGTCTCCTGCGGAGCCGCTATTCCCCATGGTCCTTACGGAGTCCCCAGCATCCACTTAGGACGTTAGAGAAATGTAATATTAACCTTAGGTTGGTCGTGCATACTACTGTACTACCGGAGCTGGATCAAGTTTTAGATGTGAATGGAGAAGAGAGGCATAAGAAGCAATGGAAGTGAAAGCTGACAGTTTTTAGAAATGAAGGTAAAAAGATAAGAAAATGTGGAAAGATAGCACTTTGTACCATGTTTTTTATACAATTTCTGTGATCATATGAATACATTTATTTACAATGACATTTAATTATTGTGGAATATTTTAAATTTAATGTTTTTTCAGTTAGCACTCCAGTTTTCAATAAAGAATTTACAGAGCTAAGTGGGAACTGCTGTGCTTTTTTCTTTTCTGCAGATGTGCAATCTACTTACCTAAAACAGATTACTTTACATAAGATTTTACGTATTTATTGCAGACTTTTCGCAAAGGCAGCTTGCTGGTGACTGGGATCTGAATAGCTCTATGGATCCCTCTCATACTCCCTGCAGCTGATCTGTTGTACCAAAGTCTTCTCTTATGAATATAAAACAAATGATTTAGTTCTCACAGATAGAGGCACCCTCACCCAGGGCTATAAATAAGGGTGTGCGAGTGCTGCCCCCTCACAGAACGCAGAGCCCTGTCAGTGTCAATCTCCCTACCCCATGGCACCTGCATGTTGCTGAACAACACACTACAGCCACTAGCGCTACTGCAGAGCCGCCTTGTTATGGCACTGCTCTCATTGGACAGCATACAATAGGAGTCCTCAACAAATTTAAAGAAAGATTACATAGTGGCAAAATAGAATTTAGTTTTGGATGTCCCTATTGTGTAAAGTATTGACTACATCATGCACCCATGTTTGTCCAATTCACCTCGTCCACTCTAAATTAAATTAACTTTGTGTTTGAATCAATCAATATTAAGGGGTGAACTTTTCTAGTACCTCTCTAGCTTGAGTATATCGGTTTGTGGAGCGTATCTTGTATAAGTATAAGTATAAGCAATGCAGAGTCACACGCATTTTAAGTGCAGATCCACTTATGACTAAGGAGGTGTAACAGAGCTGTAGCAGCGAATTCTCACGCAAAGCAAACGGATTGCATATTAATGCAACTGTGGGCTATGCAGTTTTGGGAACAGGTGTAAATATGCATGTTTCCAGCCATATCATTTGCACGAAGTATAGACTGGTACAAATGTGCCTTGATGATGACAACGACAACTAGCAAGCCAGGTGTACAGATAGGAGTGTCCAGACCGTAAATAGATGGACAATTCTGCAGATGGGTGAATATGCACATTTAAGTCCTTGCACGCAAAGCAGGGGCCCCAATGGCAGACTTTCTTCTAATGCAGCATCAGGCTTAAAGAGTATAATAAGAGGGAGTTACGCAATATACTGTATACACTGCAACTATTCATATTTTTGACAGAAGTGCTCTGGGACAGTGTACAGGGCCAACGGGTGCTGTGAGAGGACTGCTATGGTTTTAAAACAAAGGCAACAAATTACGTATGTTAGACAAATTTGAGGCTGTATGGTTATCTTGCAGATATTACCTTGCAAGATGGCAGCTTCATTTGTTGCCTTCTACAAAGGCCTATAGAAATAAATCTGCAACTAGTTCCAGTAGTCCAGAAACACAAGTCTTCAATGTAGCTTAAATCCAGTGAATGAGAAAAAAAATAAGATTTTAAACCTACCGGTAAATCTTTTTCTCCTAGTCCGTAGAGGATGCTGGGGACTCCGTAAGCCCATGGGGTATAGACGGGCTCTGCAGGAGACATGGGCACTATAAAGAACTTTAGAATGGGTGTGCACTGGCTCCTCCCTCTATGCCTCTCCTCCAGACCTTAGTTAGAGAAACTGTGCCCAGAGGAGATGGACAATACGAGGAAAGGATTTTGTTAATCTAAGGGCAAGATTCATACCAGCCCACACTATCCACACCGTATAACCTGGAATATACGCAACCAGTTAACAGTATGAACAAAAACAGTATCAGCCAAAGACTGATCTCAACTGTAACATAACCCTTATGTAAGCAACAACTATATACAAGCCTTGCAGATTTTGTCCGCACTGGGACGGGCGCCCAGCATCCTCTACGGACTAGGAGAAAAAGATTTACCGGTAGGTTTAAAATCTTATTTTCTCTTACGTCCTAGAGGATGCTGGGGACTCCGTAAGGACCATGGGGTTTATACCAAAGCTCCAGACCGGGCGGGAGAGTAAGGACGACTCTGCAGCACCGACTGAGCAAACGCAAGGTCCTCATCAGCCAGGGTATCAAACTTATAGAACTTTGCAAAAAAGTGTTTGAACCTGACCAGGTAGCTGCTCGGCAAAGCTGTAAAGCAGAGACGCCTCGGGCAGCCGCCCAAGAAGAGGCCACCTTCCTAGTGGAATGGGCATTTACCGAATTTGTTAGCGGCAATCCTGCCATAGAATGAGCCTGCTGAATCGTGTTACAGATCCAGCGAGCAATAGCCTGCTTCGAAGCAGGAGCGCCAACTTTGTTGGCTGCATACAGGACAAACAGTGCCTCTGTTTTCCTAACTCGAGCCATCCTGGCAACATAGATTTTTAAGGCCCTGACTACATCCAGGGACTTGGAATCCTCCAAGTCACTCGTAGCCACAGACACCACAATAGGTTGGTTCATATGAAATGAAGAAACCACCTTAGGCAAAAATTGAGGACGAGTCCTCAACTCTGCTCTATCCACATGGAAGGTCAAATAAGGGCTCTTGTGAGACAAGGCCGCCAATTCGGACACCCGCCTTGCAGATGCCAAGGCCAACAACATGACCACCTTCCAAGTGAGAAATTTCAATTCAACCGTTTGAAGAGGTTCAAACCAGTGAGACTTCAGGAACAGTAACACCACGTTAAAGGTCCCAAGGTGCCACTGGGGGCACAAAAGGAGGCTGGATGTGCAGCACTCCCTTTACAAAAGTCTGGACTTCTGGGAGAGAAGCCAATTCCTTTTGAAAGAAAATAGACAGGGCCGAAATCTGTACCTTAATGGAGCCTAATTTTAGGCCCATATCCACTCCTGTCTGTAGAAAATGGAGAAAATGGCCCAGATGGAAATCTTCCGTAGGAGCATTCTTGGCTTCACACCAAGAAACATACTTCCTCCAGATACGGTGATAATGTTTTGTCGTCACCTCCTTCCTAGCCTTTATCAGAGTAGGGATGACTTCCTCCGGAATACCTTTCCCAGCTAGGATTCGGCGTTCAACCGCCATGCCGTCAAACGTAACCGCGGTAAGTCTTGGAACACGCAGGGCCCCTGTTATAACAGGTCCTCCCTGAGAGGTAGAGGCCATGGATCTTCTGTGAGCATCTCCTGAAGATCTGAATACCAAGCCCTTCGAGGCGAATCTGGAACAATGAGTATTGTTTTCACTCTTTTTTTGTCTTATGAATCTCAATATTTTTGAGATGAGAGGAAGAGGGGGGAACACACAAACCGACTGAAACACCCATGGTGTCACCAGGGCGTCCACCGCTACTGCCTGAGGGTCCCTTGACCTGGCACAATAACTCCAAAGCTTCTTGTTGAGGCGTGACGCCATCATGTCTATGTGAAGAATTCCCCAAAGACTTGTTATCTCTGTAAAAACTTCTTGATGAAGTCCCCACTCTCCTGGATGGAGATAGTGTCTGCTGAGGAAGTATGCTTCCCAGTTGTCCACTCCCGGAATGAAGACCGCTGACAGAGCGCTTACGTGATTTTCCGCCCAGCGAAGAATCCTGGTGGCTTCCGCCATTGCCACTCTGATCCTTGTCCCGCCTTGGCGGTTTACATGAGCCACGGCTGTGACGTTGTCTGATTGAATCAGAACCGGTAGGTCGTGAAGAAGATCCTCCGCTTGTCGTAGGCCGTTGTATATGGCCCTCAATTCCAGTACGTTGATGTGTAGACAAGCCTCCTGGTTTGACCATAGCCCATGAAAATTTCTTCCTTGGGTGACTGCTCCCCATCCTCGGAGGCTCGCGTCCGTGGTCGCCAGAACCCAGTCCAGAATGCTGAACCTGCGACCCTCTAGAAGGTGAGCACTTTGCAGCCACCACAGGAGAGACACCCTGGCCTGGGGTACAGGCTTATCTTCTGATGTATTAGTAGATGGGACCCGGACCACTTGTCCAGGAGGTCCCACTGAAACGTTCTTGCATGAAACCTGCCGAAGGGGATGGCCTTGTAGGCTGCCACCATTTTCCCCAGAACTCGAGTGCATTGATGAACAGACACTCTTTTTGGTTTTAGCAAGTCTCTGACCATGTTCTGGAGGTCCTGGGCTTTTTCCATAGGGAGAAAAACCCTCTTCTGTTCCGTGTCCAGATTCATGTCTAGGAATGATAGTCGAGTCGTTGGAATCAATTGTGACTTTGGAAGATTGAGACTCCAACCGTGTTGTTGTAGCACTCTCAGGGAGAGCGACACGCTCTTCTGCAATTGGTCTCTCGATCTTGCTTTTATCAGGAGATCGTCCAAGTATGGGATAATTGTGACTCCCTGCCTGCGCAGGAGCACCATCATCTCCGCCATCACCTTGGTGAAAATCCTCGGGACGTGGAAAGCCCAAACGGCAACGTCTGAAACTGGTAATGACAGTCCTGTACAGCGAATCTCAGGTACGCCTGATGAGGAGGATATATGGGGACATGAAGGTATGCATCCTTTATGTCGAGTGACACCATAAAATCCCCCCCTTCCAGGCGTTGGCTCTCGAACCCAGCAGCCCAACGTCTCTTTGAGCGTCCCTCGTATATAAGACTGCGTCTTTAATGTGGCCTAAGGTCAATAAAATGGTATCCCTATCTAGCGTATCAAGGTCAGCTGACAAGGTATCTGTCCAAGCTGCAACTGCACTACACACCCATGCCGATGCTATTGCCGGTATGAGCAAAGCACCGGTATGCGCATAAATAGACTTTAAAGTAGTTTCCTGTCTGCGATCAGCAGGATCCTTGAGGGCTGCCGTGTCCGGCGACGGCAGCGCCACTTTCTTGAACAGGTGGTTAAAGCCTTGTCCACCCTGGGTGAGGATTCCCAACGTACCCTGTCCTGTGCAGGGAAAGGATACGCCATAAGAATCCTCTTGGGAATCTGCAGTTTTTTATCTGGAGTTTCCCAAGCTTTTTCAAATAACTCGTTCAGCTCATGGGATGGGGGAAAGGTTACCTCAGGTTTCTTTTCTTAAACATGCGCACCCTCGTGTCAGGGACAGAGGGGTCATCTGTGATATGCAAAACATATTTTATTGCAACAATCACATAATGAATACTTTAGGCCACCCTTGGGTGTAACCTCGCCTCATCGTAGTCGACACTGGAGTCAGAATCCGTGTCGGTATCAGTGTCTGCTATTTGGGATAGGGGACGTTTCTGAGACCCAGAAGGGCCCGGTGACCCAGCCGAAGCCATGGATTGATTCCCTGCGTTTTCCCTGGACTCTGCTTTGTCCAATCTCTTATGCAATAAGGTCATATTTGCATTTAAAACATTCCACATGTCCATCCAATCATGAGTCGGTGTTGCCGACGGAGACACCACAATCTGCTCCACCTCCTCCTTAGCTGAGCCTTCCGCATCAGACATGCCGACACACTCGTACCAACACCCCCACACACACAGGGATATAGTTATAAGGAGACAGTTTCCCAATAAGGCCCTTTGGAGAGACAGAGAGAGAGTATGCCAGCACACACCCAGCGCCAACTGACACTGGAAAATAAACTCCCAGATAATAGCGCTTTTTATATTAATCACTGTGTTAATACACTCACTGCGCCTTACAAGTGCCCCCCCTCCTCTTTTCAGCCCTGTGTCACCGTGTTCAGCAGGGGAGATACCGGGGGAACCAGCTTCTCTGCAGATCTCTGTGGAGAAAATGGCGCTGGTTAGTGCTGAGGGACCAAGCTCCGCCCCCTCCAGCGGCGGGCTTCGGTCCCGCTCAATCTCAAAACTGGCGGGGGATTTAAAGAATAACTTCCTCCGCAGTGCCTATTATAATGCCAGATTTAGAGGTTATTATTGCTGCCCAGGGCGCCCCCCCTGCGCCCTGCACCCATCAGTGCCCGCTAGTGTGTGGGAGCAATGGCGCGCAGCGCTTACCTCAGTGAAGATCTGAAATCTTCTGCCGCCTTGAAGTCTTCTTTTCTTCTTATACTCACCCGGCTTCAATCTTCCGGCTTTGTGAGGAGGACGGCGGCCCGGCTCTGGGACGAACGGCGGGGGGAGACCTGCGTTCCGACTCCCTCTGGAGCTAATGGTGTCCAGTAGCCTAAGAAGCAGAGCCCATCACTTAAGTAGATCTGTTTCTCTCTCCTCAGTCCCACGATGCAGGGAGCCTGTTGCCAGCAGCGCTCCCTGAAAATAAAAAACCTAACAAAATTATTTTTCAGAGAAAGTCAGGAGAGCTCCCCTGTAGTTCACCCAATCTCCTCTGGGCACAGGATCTAATTGAGGTCTGGAGGAGGGGCATAGAGGGAGGAGCCAGTGCACACCCATTCTAAAGTTCTTTATAGTGCCCATGTCTCCTGCGGAGCCTGTCTATACCCCCATGGTCCTTACGGAGTCCCCAGCATCCTCTAGGACGTAAGAGAAAGGCATATTTATACCTGCCGTCCAACAACAAGGCTTGAGAAACAGCACTAAAGTCTAATGGTAACGAGAGACGGAGAGATTCTAAATGGGGCACTATTGTACTGAACATAGAATATTAAAATATAGAACTACTGTATTCTTATTGAAAAGTGGCAAACACGTCAGTATTTTGATGAAACCACCTCTCCAGCTATAGCACTTAGCATTCCTTGAGATGCTCACAAGGCAACTTATCAGGAGTCTCTTTATAGCCAAGACTGCTGCTGCTCGTAAGAAAGCTGTGCAGGACATATACTCTCTTGAACAGCGACTTGCTTCTCTGACTGCTCAGCATCAGCAAACTCCTAGTGCCTCCTTGTTGTCTCAGCTTGATAACCTGAGAGGTCAATTGAATACACTTTTGTCTCACGATGCTGTGCTAGTGTTGCAAAAATTGCACCAACGGTTCTATGATAAAGAATACAAACTTAACTCTTTCGGCGGACAAGCTGAGACGCAAGCGTGCAGCGGGAATTATTCATACGTTATATTTTCATAAACAGGGTACTGTCACTTATGACCCACAAATGATGGTTGAGGAGTTAAGAGATTTTTACAGCTCATTATATAATCAGTCTGGACCCTCTCCCTCAGCCCCTGAGGTTTCCGAGGGAATACGTTCTTATCTGTTGTCTGTTTCTTTACCATCCCTCTCAGAGGCACAATTAGGTGTTCTGAATGAAGAGATTACTATAGAAGAGACGATAGCTGCCATTAAGTTGATCTTACTGCGCTCCAGGCCCGGACGGGTTCCCCACCTATTACTATAAGGTGATTGCTGAAGACTTGGCCCAACACCTTACTTCCCTCTTTAACATCATGCTGGATGGTGCGTCCCTTGATCCTGCTATGACACATACTGAGATTGTGGTCATCCCCAAGCCAGATAAGGACCCTACTCATTGCCAGAAATACAGACCGATGATATTATTAAACTTATGCTACAATTCTGGCTTCCCGTCTGGCCCCACTTCATCCTCACCTAGTCCACCTTGATCAGGTTGGGTTTGTACCGGGATGCCAAGCCTCTGATAATACGAGTAGATCCACTGATATAATTAACTCTGTAACTATAGCCATAAAGTCCCCTCCCTCGTCATGGCCCTCGACGCTGAGAAAGCGTTTTATCGCATCTCATGGGATTTTGCGTTTGAGGTGCTTCAAAAATTCGGCTTCTCCGGTAAATTCTACACTGACATTTCAGCACTGTATCGTTCCGCAACGGCTAGGGTCTCTGTTAACATCACCTCCTCTGGCTTCAGGATCACAAATGGCACCAGGGTGGGTTGCCCTTCGTCACCATTGCTGTTACTCTTGATCATGGAACCACTGGCAACATGGACACGTAGTAATACTAATATCTCTGCAGTGAAATCCTGAACGCTTGAACATAAAATAGCATAAGATGCTGATGATGTCTTGATCTCTTTATCCAACCTGGATCAGTCTCTGCAGCCCCTTTTGCCTGAAATTGGCCATTATTCTTGCTACTCTAGGTATAAAATTAACTCTAGCAACACTGAGGTACTGGATTTTTATATTTCTCCCTCCTGTAGATTGTCCCTTGAAGCTTGGATCCCCTCTACTTGGCACAAGCGTAAGATTAAATATCTAGGAATTTTCCTAACCCATCACCATCACCAGCTCTTTAAGGTTAACTTCCCCTGTATCCAGGACCAAATGAAGTCAGACATTGACTCATGGTTCATCTCTTGGATAGGTCGGATAAATTCTATAAAGATAAACATGCTCCCTTGGATTTTCTACCTCTTCCAAACCCTCCCGATATATATTCCCCTTTACGTTTTTGCAATTTAAAATGTCACCCTTCGGTAAAATTGACAGTTACAGAAACCCGCTCATAGTGGTGGCCTGGGTATCCCCGATTTTAAGCACTATTACTACATGGCACAGCTTGCTTGCTGTGTGCAGTGGTGTGGTTCTGATGCAAAGAAGGTCTGGGTGTCTATGGAGGCTGATGCTCTGGGTTTACCAGCAATCTTCTCTCTTTTGTGGTTGCAGAGAGCTCACCGTCCGCATAACGTCATGTCTCACCCGACAGTTGCCCACTCTTTGTTTCTATGGGACTATGTCAACAGAAAAGTTCGGTTAGCCCCGGGCCTATCGCCGATTGTAACTTTGTTTCATAACCCTGCCTTACCCCTCGGGTATGTCCAGGTTGTCCTTTTCTTCATGGAAGGAGAGGAACATTTTCTATCTTAATGACATCAGACGCCAGTTTCCCCCAGTTCTCACAAATTCAGTCGCTTAACGCTCTTCCTTCTTGTGACTTTTTCCGTTATTTACAGATCAGAGACTTTCACTCTAAGGTCCATACTATTCTCACCAGTAGACCCCTTACTACTTTTGAAGTTCTCCACAGATGGTGCTCTTCTACCAAAGGCTTGATATCCACATTATATGTACTGCTAGCCAATGGAATAGTTGTGGGAAAGGCCTCTAATGAGCTAGCTTGGGAGAGAGACCTTGGGGTCACTCTGGATGACAAGGAATGGACAGATTTGGGACAATGTCACCTCCAGTTCATGTTGTGTTAAAATGAAAATGTCAATAAACTGCTATTTCGCTGGTATTATGTCCCCGCTCGTCTTAAAGCCATGTTCCCAGACACCAATGATAGGTGTTGGAGGGGCTGCTCAGTGGCAGGTACCTTCCTTCATGTGTGGTGGGCCTGTCCGACACTGGTTACTCTCTGATCTAAGGTTAGAACTCTCATTTATTTAGCTCCTTTAATTCCCAACAATCCAAAATACTTTTTCTTTTACCCCTGGGAATTCCCAAATTAACTAAATCTCAAAAGAATGTTGCGTCATATAGTATCGGACACAACTTGTCAAATAGTTATTGACTGGAAGTTGCATGCCCTCCCACGATGCAGACTGTCCTCTGCAAATCTGGCATATCTACAAAATGAAATGAATATATGATTATTAATAAGTTGGCTAAATCGTTTAGCATGGTGTGGAGCACATAGCTGGCTGCTTACAGTGTCCCTCTCCATTTCGTAGTTAAGTTCGGACTTTGTTTCTTCTCTATGTACCCTCTTTTCTAACTTTTTCTTTGTTCTCCTTATGCTCTCCTTTTCTCTGTCCTTCTTTCCACTTTCTTTGAATCGTTGGTCACAGCATTTTAAGAGCAGAAAGTCTTTCTGCTCCTTTAATTTTTGAAAAAGAAGATCACACATATCATAGTGGCAAAGCTGATTTGTTGTACGGCATTGTTGATGTGCATTCACTGTCCGTTTCTGTCTAACTTGTTTACTGATAGTTTATGTGACCTGCTTCATAAATAAACTCTTTAAGAAAAAAGAAATGTGCCAAACACTCCAGTAGCAATATTGGTCCACTGAGGAAGGAAGCTGCAGAGTCTTTGAAAGCCCCATAGCAGTGGAGAGGGTTTTTTCTGCCTCTACTTAGTAAAAAAACATGAGGCAGTAACTGAGGAGTGAAAAAGCAATCTCTGAGGACAGGCATCCTGATACAGGAGCCGCAAGGAGAGAGATACTGTAAGTCGGAAAGCCTCTCAGGGGATGCCTTGTTCAGGTCTCAGGGAGGACAGCAGCATTTAAGATAACATGTAGCGATGAGATATTATGGATTACATGGAAAGAGCTAGGAGCATTAATAATATGTTGTAGTAATTAATATGTATAAAGTGGACAAAAAAGTAATCGATACCTGCTAACACACTGCAAAGGCATAAAATAAAAGAATGTACAAAGGATAGTGTATGCCAGGGGTATTCATGCGGTGCTCCAGCTACTGTGGAACCATACATCATGGCATGCTAAAACAGAGGCAGGCCATGCAGGGTGGGCCACACTTTGAATACCCGTGCTGTACTGTATGTTCTTTCCCCTTTTCTTGCAGGGTTGGCATGAATCTTTCGTCTACCCTGCCATGAAATACTCCATCAGTGACCTGATCCCTATTCACATTGTTCAAGGCTGCTAGAGGTTTATTGTACCAGGAGAGAACACCTGTACATTAACCACTTAAAGGTCTCGGAAACAGGATCATCCGGTACATTTATAGGATTACCCAGCATTTTAGTAGGAACTTACATTGATTACCTGTTATCACACAACTATATAAGTGAAAGAATTAAGCTACTGGCATTTTCATGACCCAGGTCCAACGCCTACTCTTTATAAATTTGGAAATGCAAACAGACATTATATTGGCCACAAGTCAGTGACTTAATTGAAAACGTAAATGCAGTTTTAAGGTTTGCAATTTCAATAGTATTAATATTGCAAGTGTGTAGGTTGAGTGTATTGGTGACTGAGGGTTACAGTCAAATATATTAATATTTTATTTAAACAAGGAGTCTGGAAGTTTACAGTATTTAAAATTATTTAAGAATTAAGATCTGGCAGCAGTTATGTGCAGAAAGGGTTTCCATTCCTGTTATTATTGCAATTGAGCTATTCACAGCAGAGATACAGTATAAGAAAGGTACCATTAATAAACGTCAGCTCTATGCAAATTAATAGAGCAAAATCTGAAGTGTTAGTTATCTAATTTCTAAGAAAGATATTTGAGGAATTAATTTGATTTGGCAACTGAGCATTTAAAATTACATTTTAGTGGTATAACGGATTAATAGTGTGATTTTAAAATAATTTATTGTGTAGACAATCTTGTATTGAAATTACTACAATATAAAGTGTCTGTAGTTCTAGCAATTATTATCTGATAGAAATATCTTCTTAGAATAGAAACATTGCTTTACCAAGAACACAGCTAGACCAGAGCATAGAAATTATTGGGTGAAGCAATACTGTACTTTTTATTTACTGAGCTTTTGTGAGAACATACACTAATAATGCCTTAGGAACATCGCAGCTAGAACAGACTGACTGGATACACACCGGTAGGTTCCATAGATAGGACTGAGCCTGCAACAAGGCATAATGATTTGCCCCCAATTTCAAAATGTTGATGGGAAGAGTGGATTTCTGAGTAGACAGGAGGCAGTTCCGTTCGCCAGGTTTGATAGCAGACCTCTTAAAAATAAGATTTTACTTACCGGTAAATCTATTTCTCGTAGTCCGTAGTGGATGCTGGGGACTCCGTAAGGACCATGGGGAATAGACGGGCTCCGCAGGAGACAGGGCACTTTAAGAAAGAATTTAGATTCTGGTGTGCACTGGCTCCTCCCTCTATGTCCCTCCTCCAGACCTCAGTTAAAGAAACTGTGCTCGGAAGAGCTGACATTACAAGGAAAGGATTTTGGAATCCAGGGCAAGACTCATAACAGCCACACCAATCACACCGTATAACTTGTGATAAACTTACCCAGTTAACAGTATGAACAACAACAGAGCATCAGATCAACCCTGATGCAACTATAACATAACCCTTATGTAAGCAACAACTATATACAAGCATTGCAGAAGAAGTCCGCACTTGGGACAGGCGCCCAGCATCCACTACGGACTACGAGAAATAGATTTACCGGTAAGTAAAATCTTATTTTCTCTAACGTCCTAGTGGATGCTGGGGACTCCGTAAGGACCATGGGGATTATACCAAAGCTCCCAAACGGGCGGGAGAGTGCGGATGACTCTGCAGCACCGAATGAGCAAACACAAGGTCCTCCTCAGCCAGGGTATCAAACTTGTAGAACTTTGCAAAAGTGTTTGAACCCGACCAAGTAGCTGCTCGGCAAAGCTGTAATGCCGAGACCCCTCGGGCAGCCGCCCAAGAAGAGCCCACCTTCCTCGTGGAATGGGCTTTTACTGATTTTGGCAGCGGCAATCCCGCCGCAGAATGAGCCTGCTGAATCGTGTTACAGATCCAGCGAGCAATAGTTTGCTTTGAAGCAGGAGCACCCAGCTTGTTGGGTGCATACAGGATAAACAGTGACTCAGTTTTCCGGATTCTAGCCGTTCTGGCCACATAAACCTTCAAAGCCCTGACCACATCTAGTAACTCGGAATCCTACAAGTCACGAGTAGCCACAGGCACCACAATAGGTTGGTTCAAATTAAAAAATGACACCACTTTTGGCAGAAATTGCGGACGGGTCCGCAATTCCGCCCTGTCCATATGGAAAACCAGATAGGGGCTTTTATGTGACAAAGCCGCTAATTCTGACACACGCCTAGCTGAAGCCAAGGCTAATAGCATGACCACCTTCCACGTGAGAAATTTTAACTCCACGGTTTTAAGTGGCTCAAACCAGTGTGACTTCAGGAAACTCAACACCACGTTAAGATCCCAAGGTGCCACTGGAGGCACAAAAGGGGGCTGAATATGCAGCACTCCCTTAACAAAAGTCTGAACTTCAGGTAGTGAAGCCAATTCTCTCTGGAAGAAAATCGATAGAGCCGAAATCTGGACCTTAATGGAACCCAATTTAAGGCCCATAGTCACCCCTGACTGTAGGAAGTGCAGGAACCAGCCCAGCTGAAATTCTTCCGTCGGGGCCTTCCTGGCCTCACACCACGCAACATATTTTCGCCATATGCGGTGATAATGTTTAGCCGTCACGTCCTTCCTAGCCTTTATCAGCGTAGGAATAACCTAATCCGGAATGCCTTTTTCTGCTAGGATCCGGCGTTCAACCGCCATGCCGTCAAACGCAGCCGCGGTAAGTCTTGGATCAGACAGGGTCCCTGTTGCAACATGTCCTGACTGAGAGGCAGAGGCCATGGGTCCTCAGAGCAATTCTTGCAGTTCCGGGTACCGACTGGAACACCCACGGTGTCACTAGAGCGTCTACAGCTATCGCCTGAGGGTCTCTTGACCTGGCGCAATACCTCTGTAGCTTTTTGTTGAAGCGGGATGCCATCATGTCTACTTGTGGCAGATCCCACGACTTGCAATCTGCGCGAAGACTTCTTGATGAAGTCCCCACTCTCCCGGGTGGAGGTCGTGCCTGCTGAGGAAGTCTGCTTCCCAGTTGTCCACTCCCGGAATGAACACTGCTGACAGTGCACTTACGTGATTCTCCGCAATCTCCACCCTGCTCCTTGTGCCGCCTTGTCGGTTTACATGAGCCACTGCGGTGATGTTGTCTGACTGAATCAGCAATGGTCGGTCGCGAAGCAGGGTCTCCGCTTGACGTAGGGCGTTGTATATTGCCCTTAGCTCCAGGATGTTGATGTGAAGACAAGTCTCCTGACTTGACCACAGACCTTGGAAATTTCTTCCCTGTGTGACTGCTCCCCACCCTCGGAGGCTTGCGTCCGTGGTCACCAGGACCCAGTCCTGAATGCCGAATCTGCGGCCCTCGAGAAGGTGAGCACTCTGCAGCCACCATAGGAGAGACACCCTGGCCCTGGGGGATAGGGTGATCAGCCGATGCATCTGTAGATGTGATCCGGACCACTTGTCCAACAGATCCCATTGAAAGGTCCTCGCATGGAACCTGCCGAAGGGAATGGCCTCGTATGATGCCACCATCTTTCCCAGGACTCGCGTGCAGTGATGCACCGACACCTGTTTTGGTTTTAATAGGTCTCTGACCAGTGTCATGAGCTCCTGAGCCTTCTCCATCGGGAGATAAACCCTCTTCTGGTCTGTGTCCAGAATCATGCCCAGGAAGGGCAGACGAGTCGTAGGAATCAACTGCGACTTTGGAATATTTAGAATCCAGCCGCGCTGTTTTTAACACTTCCCGAGAGCGTGCTACGCTGATCAGCAACTGCTCTCTGGACCTCGCCTTTATGAGGAGATCGTCCAAGTATGGGATAATTGTGACCCCTTGCTTTCGCAGGAGCACCATAATTTCCGCCATTACCTTGGTAAATATTCTCGGTGCCGTGGAGAGACCAAACGGCAACGTCTGGAATTGGTAATGACAATCCTGTACCACAAATCTGAGGTACGCCTGATGAGGTGGATAAATGGGGACATGAAGGTAAGCATCCTTTATGTCCAGAGACACCATAAAATCCCCCCCTTCCAGGCTTGCGATGACCGCTCTGAGCGATTCATTCTTGAACTTGAACCTTTTCAGGTATATGTTCAGGGATTTTAAATTCAATATGGGTCTGACCGAACCGTCCGGTTTCGGTACCACAAACATGGTCGAATAGTAACCCCTTCCCTGTAGAAGGAGGGGAACCTTTACCATCACCTGCTGAAGATACAATTTGTGAATTGCAGCTAACACTATTTCCCTCTCTAAGGGGGAAGCTGGCAGGGCCGATTTGAGGTAACGGTGAGGGGGCATCTCTTCGAATTCCAGCTTGTATCCCTGAGACACAATCTCAATAGCCCAGGTATCCACCTGGGAGTGAACCCACTTGTGGCTGAAATTTCGGAGACGCGCCCCCACCGGGCCTAGCTCCGCCTGTGGAGCCCCAGCGTCATGCGGTGGATTTAGTGGAAGCCGGGGAGGACTTCTGTTCCTGGGAACTGGCTGTATTGTGCAGCTTCTTTCCTCTACCCCTGCCTCTGGCAAGAAAGGACGCACCTCGGACTTTCTTGCCCTTTTGTGATCGAAAGGACTGCATTTGGTAATACGGTGCTTTCTTAGGTTGTGAGGGAACATATGGCAAAAAATTTGACTTTCCAGCCGTAGCTGTGGAGACCAGGTCCGAGAGACCGTCCCCAAACAATTACTCACCCTTGTAAGGTAAAACCTCCATGTGCCTTTTTGAGTCGGCATCGCCTGTCCATTGCCGAGTCCACAGGACCCTTCTGGCAGAAATCGGCATTGCATTTATTCTAGAGCCCAGTAGGCTAATGTTTCTGAGCATCTCTCATATATAGGACAGCGTCTTTTATATGCCCCAGGGTCAGTAATATAGTATCCTTGTCCAAGGTATCAAGTTCCTCAGATAAGGTATCTGTCCATGCTGCTACAGCACTACACATCCAGGCCGACGCAATCGCCGGCCTTAGTAGGGTACCTGAATGTGTATAAATGGACTTCAGGATACCCTCCTGCTTTCTATCCGCAGCATCTTTTAGGGTGGCCGTATCCTGTGACGGTAGGGCTACCCTCTTGGATAAGCGTGTTAAAGCTTTGTCTACCCTCGGGGAGGATTCCCAACGTAACCTGTCCGTTGGCGGGAAAGGATACGCCATAAGCATCCGTTTGGAAATCTGCAGTTTTCTATCTGGAGATTCCCAAGCCTTTTCACATAACTCATTTAACTAATGTGAAAGGGGAAAGGTCACCTCTTGCCTTTTTTCCCCATACATATAAACCCTCTAGTCAGGGACTGGGGTTTCCTCTGTGATGTGCAACACATCTTTCATTGCTATAATCATGTAACGGATGGCTTTAGCCATTTTAGGCTGTAACTTTGCATCATCGCCATCGACACTGGAGTCAGAATCCGTGTCGACATCTGTGTCAACAATTTGGGATAGTGGGCGCTTCCGAGACCCTGACGGCCTCTGCGACATAGGATCAGGCATGGGCTGAGACCCCGGCTGTCCCAAGGCTTCAGCTTTATCCAACCTTTTATGCAAGGAAGTAACATTATCATTTAAAACCTTCCACATATCCATCCAATCGGGTGTCGGCGGCGACCCCACATTCATTTGTTCCTGCTCTGTTTCCACATAGCCTTTCTCGTCAAACATGCCGATACAAGCGTACCGACACACCACACACACAGGGGATGCTCTATTTGCAGACAGTTCCCCCACAAGGCCTTTTGGAGAGACAGAGAGAGAGTATGCCAGAACACACCCCAGCGCTATATGTCCCAGGAGTCACACAGTAACTTAGTGTTAACCCAGTAGCTGCTGTATATACTGTTTTTGCGCCCAATTTATGTGCCCCCCCTCTCTTTTTACCCTCTTCTACCGTGATTCTGCAGGGGAGAGCCTGGGTAGCTTCCTCTCAGCGGAGCTGTGGAGAGAAAATGGCGCTGGTGAGTGCTGAGGAAGAAGCCCCGCCCCCTCAGCGGTGGGCTTCTGTCCCGCGTTTCTGTGTAAAAATATGGCGGGGGCCCATGCATATATACAGTGCCCAACTGTATATATGCCCACTTTTGCCAAGAGGTCTCTAATTGCTGCCCAGGGCGCCCCCCCCTGCGCCCTGCACCCTACAGTGACCGGAGAATGTGGGTTTAGTGTGGGAGCAATGGCGCACAGCTGCAGTGCTGTGCGCTACCTCATATGAAGACTGGAGTCTTCTGCCGCCGATTTCGAATTCTTCTTGCTTCTGTCACCGGCTTCTGTCTTCCGGCTCTGCGAGGGGGACGGCGGCGCGGCTCCGGACGACCAAGGGTGCGATCCTGTGTACGATCCCTCTGGAGCTAATGGTGTCCAGTAGCCTAACAAGCAGGACCTATCTTCAGTGAGTAGGGCTGCTCCTTCTCCCCTCAGTCCCACGTAGCAGGAGAGTCTGTTGCCAGCAGATCTCTCTGAAAATAAAAAAACCTAACAAAATACTTTCTTTTTAGCAAGCTCAGGAGAGCTCACTAAGTAGCACCCAGCTCGTCCGGGCACAGATTCAAACTGAGGTCTGGAGGAGGGACATAGAGGGAGGAGCCAGAGCACACCAGTATCCAAATTCTTTCTTAAAGTGCCCTGTCTCCTGCGGAGCCCGTCTATTCCCCATGGTCCTTACGGAGTCCCCAGCATCCACTAGGACGTTAGAGAAAACCAGCTGCTTCGTCGTTGGTCAAAATCAGACCCTCGACTGGATAGGCAGATGTTCAGGCCTGCAAACTTGTCAGTCGCTCCGATAGTGGCTTCAGGGTCCAAACCTGACATGGGGCTTTCAGTTGTCAATTTGGAACAGGGTGATTGTCACCACAGATGCTAGCTTAACAGGCTGGGGTGCGGTGGTTTGCACAAGCATCTGCAAGGTCTTTGGTCCACCCAAATCTAACTCTCTCTGCACATGTTACATCTGCACCCCCTGCAGTGCACATGGGGGGTAATTCAGAGTTGATCACAGCAGCAAATTTGTTAGCAGTTGGGCAAAACCATGTGCACTGCGGGGGGGGGGAGCAGTTATAACGTGCAAAGAGAGTTAGATTTGGGTGGGTTATTTTGTTTCTGTGCAGGGTAAATACTGGCTGCTTTTTTTTTACACTGCAATTTAGATTTTAGTTTAAACACACTCCACCCAAATCTAAAGGGCCCCAATACACTACAACGATATGCCGGAGGCTGAAGTCGTATGTAATTTCCCTTGAACTCACCCAGGACCTTCCCGGGAGTGATTCCATACGATTTGGTACTTTTGTGCATTTTTTGCATAAGATATATTGCATGCGATTGATCAAGCCGCTACACATCGCATGCGATATATCGTACGGCATACAATTGTACCATGAGATATATCTGATGGGCTGGATAGAGGGCTACGGGGGTTGGGAGTGTCCAGAGATTGCCAGTCAATCTTCCCTGTGATACATCGCATGCGATATCACATGCACAAAACACACACTTTTTTCATTAGATTCCATCCAATTCCGATATCTCATTAGTGCAGCACCAACGACCTAGGGGATCCTATCTGACAGCCACGGGGACGCGCATCAGATTGGATACGATCTAAAACACATACGATTGTACACAATTTCATACAATATATCAGACGGATATATCGGAATTGTATGAAATCGTGTAAAATCGTACTAGTGTATGGGGCCCTTAACTCTCTCTGCACATGTTATATCTGCTCCACCTGCACTGCAAATGGTTTTGCTCAACTGCTAACAAATTTGTTGCTGTGATCAACTCTGCATTAGGCCCTATATAGCCAGAGGTAATAGAGCGTCCACCAGATGGATGCAAAAGGAAGAAGCACTTTGCTGCTAAGCAGCACATCACCGCCTCACTGACAGATATACACATTTCGGACAGAAAAAAAATACATTCAAAATTACTACATAATTCACAGGACCTCACATAGATGACTGGTGTATGATGATCTGTTCAAAGAACATGAACAGGACTCATTTTCCATCACGCAGATTCACATTATTTGAAGTACATTCTGTCAGGATTTACACTCATTTGTCTGTGTGTTGCAGCTATCGGCCACCTGGGCAACCCAAACAATTTCTGGGTTATCTGCCTGGCTCCATCATTTCCTATCCTCTGACTTCTCCATCATCATCATCATCATGGGTGATTTCAGTATCGCTTTTGATAGTCAAAAATCTGCTGCTCATACCTCCAAACTAACTCTCTCTAACCTCCTCTCTCGGCCTCTCCTAATGGACTGACTTCTGTACTCATCAGGAAGGCTTACTGCTTTGATCTTGTATTCACCAGACTATGCTCAATTTCTGAATTCACTAACACTACTTAGCCTCTCTCATATCACAGCCTTATCACCTGCATACTCTCCTCCATTACTTTAAACAATGTTACTGAAGTCCTCCAATACTCCCTCAAACCCGCAAAATATTAACAAAATTAAATTTCAATAACTTTCTACCTCTCAACAACTACTCTCACCTATTTCTTCATTCACCTTTCCTGAGACAGCCGTATCACACCTGAACTAAACTCTAGAAATAGCCCTGATGAAGTGGCTCCAGCTAACCATCACACTTCACGTAGGCCTAGATGTCAATTATGACACTCTAAATTAACAAAAGACCTACAAAAACTCTCACATAAAAGTAGTACGTCAGTGGCATAAATCTCATACCTCTGTCAAACAAACATTTTCAAACTCTGAACTCTGCTCAAGCCTCTAACCCCAAGTGACTTTTTAATAGATTTAAATCACTTCTCAACCCTCTGTCACCCAACCCACTAGCCACTATTAACTTGCCTTACACAGTTTCTTAAGTCACACAACTTACTGGACCCACTTCAGTCAGGCTTTTGGGCCTAATTCAGTCATGAATTAATAAAAATAAAGCATAGAAAGAATTAATAAAAATAAACCATAGAAAGAATTAATAAAAAGAAATCATCTGATGAAACCGCTTGCCCTAACGGCGGAGAAACGCGTAAGGAGGGCATTTTTGCTGGGATTCTACTGCCCATAGTCCAACCATCTGCCTTGTGACTGCACGGCGGGCCGACAAGCCCTTCTGATTGGGGACACAGCTGAAGCGGTGCCTGGCTAAGGAGGTCCGCTCCCCTTGCAAGAGAAGCTTAAGCCGTGACAACCGTGAACAACCGTGACAGCCGTGAGTAACAAGCTCTCCATATTACGGCTGCAAAAACTAGGTGTCGTAGCATACCGCTGTGGTTATTCAGGCAGCCACAGCGCTCTCCCCCGTGCTTGGATACAAATTTAAGTGGTACCACAGAGACTAAAAAACTTACATAAAAGGGATTTGGTGTCCATTGGAGCACTGAGACACAAGTCTGTTACAAACAGTCAGTTGGACTGGTACATATATAGCCTTTTGAGATGGGTTTTTAAGGAGATATGGACATGGGCTTGAATCAAATTGCACAATTTTAAAGTATTTTTATTTTGTCTTATGAATGTATTTAAATAAAACTACTATTAAGTAATTGAATTACATTTTTTCAGCGCTCCTATAAATTCTTTTTTTTCTATTTCAGATATGATCGCAGCAGCAAATTTGTTAGCTAATGGGCAAAACCATGTGCACTGCAGGGGGGCAGATAGAACATGTGCAGAGAGAGTTAGATTTGGATGGGGTGTGTAAAAACTGAAATCTAAATTGCAGTGTAAAAATAAAGCAGCCGGTATTTACCTTGCATAGAAACAAAAACAAAAAAAAACAAAAAACAAAAAAAAACACACCCAAATCTAAATCTCTCTGCACATGCTATATCTGCCCCCCTGCACTGCACGTGGTTTTGACCATTAGCTAACAAATTTGCTGCTGCGATCAGGTCTGAATTAGGCCCCTTGTTCTCAACACTCCACAAAGACATCACTGACTCTAGAAGTAATTTAACAGGTCACTGCTAAGTCTAAAGGCCATTACTCACTTCTTATTCTTCTAGAGCTTTCTGCTACTTTTGACACTGTTGACCACTTTTCTCATATAAACACTACAATCCCTAGGTCTTCAGCACACAGCATTCTCTTGGTTCTTATCCTATCTAATCACTCTTTCAGTGTCCGCTGCTCTGAATCCACTTCCTCTTCGCTACCTTTAGCAGTTGGAGTCTTAAGGCCCATACACACTAGACGAGAAAATATGATTTTAATACCTACCGGTAAATCCTTTTCTCTTAGTCCGTAGAGGATGCTGGGGATGCTTTAAGAACCATGGGGTATAGAAGGGATCCGCAGGAGACATAGGCACACTTTAAGACTTGGATTGGGTGTGAACTGGCTCCTCCCTCTATGCCCCTCCTCCAGACTCCAGTTTAAGTAACTGTGCCCAGGGAGACGGACATTTCGAGGAAATAATTTATTGTTAAACCACAGTGAGCATCTTTCCAGCTCACACTTCAGTATGCCGCAGAACGTGGCATTCAATAGAACACCAGCCGACGGCATGAAGAATATGCAGCAATACGCTGACATAAAGCGTAACACAACCTGTGTGTGTAAACACAACCAATAACAGCACCACGCATGCCATGGCATGATCATCATCAGCCACAGGCTGACTTAAACACAACACACCATGTGTGTAAATGTACCCGATACAGAACGCACTGGGACGGGCGCCCAGCATCCTCTACGGACTAAGAAAAGGATTTACCGGTAGGTATTAAAATCCTATTTGCTCATACGTCCTAGAGGATGCTGGGGATGCTTCAAGAACCATAGGGTTTATACCAAAGCTCTAGAACGGGCGGGAGAGTGCGGATGACTCTGCAGCACCGATTGACCAAACAAGAAGTCCTCCTCAGCCAGGGTATCAAACTTGTAAAACTTCGCAAAGGTGTTTGATCCTGACCAAGTAGCAGCTCGGCAAAGCTGTAATGCCGAGAGCCCTCGGGCAGCCGCCCAGGAGGAGCCCACCTTTCTGGCAGAATGGGCTTTTACAGATTTCGGTAACGGCAATCCTGCCATAAACTGAGCCTGCTGAATTGTAGCACAGATCCAGCGCGCAATAGTCTGCTCGGGAGCAGTAGCCCCAATCATGTTGGGAGCCCACAGGACAAACAGAGCCTCTGTTTTCCTAATCTGAGCCGTTCAGGAGACCTAGATTTACAAAACTCTAATCTAATCTAGGACCACTGGAATTGATACTTGGTCATACGTATTCAGGACTGTTTGGGACTTTCATGGATCAAGTGAGTTACATGCATTTGCATATAGACCCTTAATCCACTCCAAACAGCTAATAATTATTGTTATTATATCCAAAAACGACACCTCCGGGGTCACATGTTTTAGAATAATAAGAATTTATACTTAGCAAAAAAGAAAATTCTTTAATCATAATTTATTTTGATATAGGGATAATGTATTTCACAGATTTAAATGTTATGTTGAACTGTTATAATTATACTCCCAGGAGATTTGTTGTTTTAATTATAATTTTTTTATATAAAAAAAATAAATGTTTTTTACATTTGATTGTTGAGCGCAACTTGGTATTTGTTCTATTTACAAAACTCTGACCACATCGAGAGACTTCGATTCCGCCCAGGTGTCAGTAGTCAGTGGCACCACAATAGGCTGGTTTACGTGAAACCACTTTTGGCAGAAATTGCTGACGAGCTCTCAACTCCGCTCTATCAGCATGGAAGATTAAATAGGGGCTTTTGTGAGACAAAGCCGCCAAGTCAGACACCCGCCTTGCGGATGCTAAAGCCAACACCATGACTACTTTCCAAGTAAGAAATATTAATGCAACCTTACAAAAGGGTCAAACCAATGAGATTGCAGGAACTGCAACCCCACATTAAAAACCCATGGAGCCAAAGGGTGCACAAAAGGAGGTTGTATGTGCAACACACCTTTCAAAAAGGTCTGTATTGCTGGAATGGAGGCCAAATCCTTCTGGAAGAGAATTGATAAGGCCGAAATTTGTACTTTAATGGAGCCTAACTTTAGGCCCGCCTCCACACCTGCTTGCAGAGCATGGAGCAACCGTACCCGCAGAAAATCCTCCGTAGGAGCTTTCTTGGATTCACACCAAGACACATATTTTCTCCAAATACAGTGGTAATGCTTCGCTGTTACTTCTTTTCTAGCCTGAAGAAGTGTGGGAATGACTTCACTGGGAATACCCTTCCGGGCTAGGATTTTGCGTTCAACCGCCATGCCGTCAAACGCATCCGCGGTAAATCTTGATACACGCCCGGCCCCTGTTGTAACAGGACCTCTCGAAAAGGAAGAGGCCAGGGATCTTCTATGAAGATCTGGATACCAGGTCCTCCTTGGCCAGTCTGGAACAATGAGCATTGCCTGAACCCTTGTTCCTCTTATGATCTTTATCACCATGGAAGGAGTGGAAGTGGAGGGAACACCTAGACCGACTGAAACACCCACAGTGTCACCAGGGCGTCCACCTCTATTACTTGAGGGTCCCTCGACCTGGAACAATATCTTTGAAGTTTCTTGTTGAGGCGAAACGTCAACATGTCTATTTGAGGAATTCCCCAACGACTTGACACTTCTGCAAAGACCTCTTGATGAAGACCCCACTCTCCTGAATGGTGACCGTGTCTGCTGAGGAAGTCTGTTTCCCAGTTGTCTACACCCGAGATGAAGATCGCTGACAGAGCTTTTACATGCCTTTCCGCCCAGCGGAAAACTTTTGTGGCTTCTGTCATCTCCGCTCTGCTCTCCAAGCCGCCCTGGCGGTTTACGTACGCCACTGCTGTATGTTGTCCGACTGAATTAAGACGGGCAGACCACGAACAAGATGTTCCAGAATGTTTATGTGCAGACAAGCTTCCTGGCTTGACCATTTTCCCTGGAAATTCGTTTCCCCCTGAATGACTGCTCCCCAGCCCTGGAGCCTTGCCTCCATGGACACCAGGATCCCATCCTGGATCCCGTACCTTCCTCCCTCTAGGAGGTGAGAGCTGAGCAGCCACCACAGGAGAGGAATTACGGTCCTGGAAGATAAGATTATTTTCCGGTGCATGTGCAGGTGAGACCCGGACCACACGTCCAACTGGTCCCGCTAACAACACTCTGGCATTTAACCTGCTCACTGAATGGCCTAGTAGGCCGCAACCCACTTTCCATTAATGGCTGTAGATCTAACCCGACTCTGGATATTCAGAGCTCTTTCCACTGGAAGAAACAAACTCTCAACAGTTCTGTATCTAACAGTTTTCCCAATGCCGACAACCGCGTCGATGGGATCAACCGTGATTCTGGAAACTTCAGGAGCCAACCACCTTGTTGAAGATCCGTCAGGGATAATACAACGATTTGCACCCCTTGTTCTTGCCCTCCCCGTACGCACGAGAGCGTTCCAGTACAGAGCAATAATGCTTTTACCATTGAAGGAAATCATCATACCGCCATCACTCCGGTGAATTGGCACTGACAATCCAGAATAGCAAACCCAGGTAAGCCTAATGCGGAAGAACCGTATTTAGACCTCCTTTCTCCTTTAACAGATTGTTCTGACCAGGCCTTCCGGCCTCAGAAACACGAAAAAGCTTGAATCACAGCTTTATTTTATTTAGATTATATATATATATATATATATATATATATATATATATAACCGGGACAGCAGGACAATGACCTGATCCTGACCTAGTATGGCAACGCATACTACCTCCCCGTCCAGAGGAAATTTTGAAAAATCAGTGAAAGGGATCGACTAGAACTCCAGTATGTCCCCCTTTGGACTCTATTCTTAAACTCCTTGGTCCATGTCCGTTCCCGGACTGACTGAAGAGTATTAGACGTGGTCCCACCGGTGTGGGCTCCCGCAAGATAGTCCCAGCGACCTGCGGTGGCTGTGGTAGAAATAGAGGATGAATTCTGCAGCAAACTTGAAAAGGCTGCTGATCTCTTACCTTTTTCACCTTCCTCTACCTGCAAAGAAAGGGAAACCCATATCCATTCAGTCGAAATTACTGCATCCTACAACAATACGTCACCAACCGTCATGAGGGAACATAGGTCAAGAAGGTAGACTTACCAGTGGTATCTACCGAGATCAACTTAACAAAGCCATCCCCAAACCAGGTTTCACCTTCATAGGGAAGATACTCCAGTTCTTCTCGGAGTCAGCCCCAGCATTCCATTGGCGAATCTACAACACACTCCTAGTCGAGACCGCCATGGAAGTGGCCCGCGAAAACAAGAGTGCTATATCCCTTGTAGTCGCACGGCAGTATGCTGCAATGATATAGACATGACACTATTTAAAGTTGCATACAACTACTCCCCCATGCGCATGTAATGTCAGTATAATCAACGGACATGTGGACACATACTTAGAGTATCACATATCTTCCTGCATACGATCCTTTGTGACAGGGCCCCGTGCAGAACAGGGGGTGACTCTCACCTTCTACCCATTGAGAAGGAAAAACTTTACCTCAGCATTCATTATAAGTATCTCTATATATACATACATACATACATACATACATACATATATACCTTCCAATGCACCTATATTACACATATATCCATATCTACACATATATATTATATCTACATATACATATCAAATACGTATACATATTTTTGTCAGGAACAGCAAGGTCCCTAGTGACGTTAATATTCTAATGTGTATGAACAGGTACTGAATGCCAATTTTCGAGGATCTGATCAGGAAACATTACGGTCGACCTAAGAAAGATTACTCGAGTCGATCTCAGGGAGTAGTAACTGGGCAAAATAATAAGATTTTACTTACCGATAAATCTATTTCTCGTAGTCAATAGTGGATGCTGGGGACTCCGTCAGGACCATGGGGATATAGCGGCTCCGCAGGAGACAGGGCACAATAATAAAAGCTTTAGGATCAGGTGGTGTGCACTGGCTCCTCCCCCTATGACCCTCCTCCAAGCCTCAGTTAGGATACTGTGCCCGGACGAGCGTGCATAATAAGGAAGGATATTGAATCCCGGGTAAGACTCATACCAGCCACACCAATCACACCGTACAACCTGTGATCTGAACCCAGTTAACAGTATGATAACAACGAAGGAGCCTCTGAAAAGATGGCTCACAACAAGAATAACCCGATTTTTGTAACAATAACTATGTACAAGTATTGCAGACAATCCGCACTTGGGATGGGCGCCCAGCATCCACTACGGACTACGAGAAATAGATTTATCGGTAAGTAAAATCTTATTTTCTCTGACGTCCTAGTGGATGCTGGGGACTCCGTCAGGACCATGGGGATTATACCAAAGCTCCCAAACGGGCGGGAGAGTGCGGATGACCCTGCAGCACCGAATGAGAGAACTCCATGTCCTCCTCAGCCAGGGTATCAAATTTGTAGAATTTAGCAAACGTGTTTTCCCCTGACCAAGTAACTGCTCGGCAAAGTTGTAAAGCCGAGACCCCTCGGGCAGTCGCCCAAGATGAGCCCCCTTCCTTTTGGAATGGGCTTTTACCGATTTTGGCTGTGGCAGGCCTGCCACAGAATGTGTAAACTGAATTGTATTACAAATCCAGCGAGCAATCGTCTGCTTAGAAGCAGGAGCACCCATCTTGTTGGGTGCATACAGGCTAAACAGCGAGTCAGATTTTCTGACTCCAGCCTTCCTGGAAACATATTTTTCAGGGCCCTGACAACGTCAAGTAACTTGGAGTCCTCCAAGTCCCTAGTACCCGCAGGTACCACAATAGGTTGGTTCATGTGAAAAACAGAAAACACCTTAAGGAGAAATTGAGGACGAGTCCTCAATTCTGCCCTGTCAGAATGAAAAATTAAGTAAGGGCTTTATATATGATAAAGCCGCCAATTCTGACACACGCCTGGCTGAAGCCAGGGCTAATAGCATCGTCACCTTCCATGTGAGATATTTTAAGTCCACAGTGGTGAGTGGTTCAAACCAATGTGACTTTAGGAAACTCAAAACAACATTGAGATCCCAAGGTGCCACTGGGGCACAAAAGGAGGCTCTATATGCAGTACCCCTTTTACAAACATCTGAACGTCAGGCACTAAAGCCAGTTCTTTCTGGAAGAAATTCGACAGGGCCGAAATTTGAACCTTAATGGACCCTAATTTTAGGCCCATAGACAGTCCTGTTTTCAGGAAATGTAGGAAACGACCCAGTTGGAATTCCTCTGTAGGGGCCTTCTTGGCCTCACACCACGCAACATATCTTCGCCAAATGCGGTGAAAATGTTTTGCGGTTACATCCTTCCTGTCTTCGACCAGGGTAGGGATGACTTCATCTGGAATGCCCTTTCAGGATCCGGCGTTCAACCGCCATGCCGTCAAACGCGGCCGCGGTAAGTCTTGGAACAGACAAGGCCCCTGCTGGAGCAGGTCCTTTCTTAAAGGTAGAGGCCACGGGTCTTCCGTGAACATCTCTTGAAGTTTCGGGTACCAAGTCCTTCTTGGCCAATCCGGAACCACGAGTATCATTCTTACTCATCTCCCTCTTATGATTCTCAGTACTTTTTGTATGAGAGGCATAGGAGGGAACACATACTCTGACTGGTACATCCACAGTGTTACCAGAGCGTCCACCGCTATTGCCTGAGGGTCCCTTGACCTGGCGCAATATCTAGTTTTTTGTTCAGGCGGGACGCCATCATGTCCACCTTTGGTTTTTCACAACGGTTTACAATCATGTGGAAGACTTCCCGATGAAGTCCCCACTCTCCCGGGTGGAGGTCATGCCTGCTGAGGAAGTCTGCTTCCCAGTTTTCCACTCCCGGAATGAACACTGCTGAGAGTGTTATCACATGATTTTTCGCCCAGCGAAGAATCCTTGCAGTTTCTGCCATTTCCCTCCTGCTTCTTGTGCCGCCCTGTCTGTTTACGTGGGCGACTGCCGTGATGTTGTCCCACTGGATCAATACCGGCTGACCTTGAAGCAGAGGTCTTGCTAAGCTTAGAGCATTGTAAATTGCCCTTAGCTCCAGTATATTTATGTGGAGAGAAGTCTCCAGACTCGATTACACTCTCTGGAAATTTTTTCCTTGTGTGACTGCTCCCCAGCCACTCAGGCTGGCATCCGTGGTCACCAGGACCCAGTCCTGAATGCCGAATCTGCGGCCCTTTCATAGATGAGCACTCTGCAGCCACCGCAGAAGAAACACCCTTGTCCTTGGAGACAGGGTTATCCGCTGATGCATCTGAAGATGCGATCCGGACCATTTTTCCAGCAGATCCCACGTAAAGGTTCTTGCGTGAAATCTACCGAATGGGATCGCTTTGTAAGAAACCACCATTTTTCACAGGATCCTTGTGCAATGATGCACTGATACTTTTCCTGGTTTTAGGAGGTTTCTGACTAGCTCGGATAACTCCCTGGCTTTCTTCTCCGGGAGAAAACATCCTTTTCTGGACTGTGTCCAGAATCATCCCTAGGAACAGTAGACGTGTCGTCGGAAAAAACTGCGATTTTGGAATATTTAGAATCCACTCGTGCTGTCGTAGAACTACTTAAGATAGTGCTACTCCGACCTCCAACTGTTCTCTGGACCTTGCCCTTATCAGGAAAGCGTCCATATTTCTTTTAAGAAGAATCATCATTTCGGCCATTACCTTGGTAAAGACCCGGGGTGCCGTGGACAATCCAAACGGCAGCGTCTGAACTGATAGTGACAGTTCTGTACCACGAACCTGAGGTACCCTTGGTGAGAAGGGCAAATTTGGACATGTAGGTAAGCGTCCCTGATATCCAGTGACACCATATCGTCCCCTTCTTCCTGGTTCGCTATCACTGCTCTGAGTGACTCCATCTTGATTTGAACGCTTGTATGTAAGTGTTCAAATATTTCAGATCTCACCTAGCCGTCTGGCTTCAGTACCACAATATTATTCTAAGCAGCTCAGGAGAGCCACCTAGATTGCACCCTTCTCGTCGGGCACAAAAATCTAACTGAGGCTTGGAGGAGGGTCATAGGGGGAGGAGCCAGTGCACACCACCTGATCCTAAAGCTTTTATTATTGTGCCCTGTCTCCTGCGGAGCCGCTATATCCCCATGGTCCTGACGGAGTCCCCAGCATCCACTAGGACGTCAGAGAAAAATTTTTTGCGACCCTGAGGGGTCTGAGAGAAATCCATTCAATGAATATGACTTCCTCCATAAATATCACTTCTGTGATCGTGCCACAGACCTATATAATCATACTATACAAACATATTACATATAGGTATAGCTTTATCTGATATGCATCACATCATCATGTCCATATTCCACCCAGTCAGATATTGTTGGTACCGACAGGGCCCCCCCCGCCCCCCCCCCCCTCGTCTGTGTCTCCCATATAGTTTTCACTTGTGAAAAATATACCACTACTGACATGTTGACATATCGACATGTACCAAGTACCATTAGGAGTCGACAGCACCGACATAGTCGTTCCCTTTGTGGCAGATCCCTCAGCCTCAAACTTGCCGACACACGTGTACCAAACACCCACCGACATTACACTGGCTATAAGGAATAGACCCCAGTACATACTGTCATGGAAACAGAAGGAGTTTACCAGCTCATTTCCCCCAGCACCCATGATATATTGTTTTTATTTCACTTTATATTACACCAACCCACTGTGCACCCCCCTCGTTTTCCACTCTGATCTATGCAGCAGTGTTTAGGAAGGACCAGCGTCTCTGAGGAGAAAATGGCGCTGGATAGAGCTGTGAGGGCTAAGCCACGCCCCCTCATCGGCACGCTTCAGTCCCGCTCAAATCTACAAATTATACTGGCGGGGGTCCTATATTTAGTGCCTAGGCACTTTTAATACACTTTTTTGCCAGATTACAACTTCAGTGCTCATGCTGCCCAGGGCACCCCCCCTGCGCCCTGCACCCTGCCAGTGCTGCTGTGTGTGTGGGAGCATGGCGCACAGCGCGACCGCTGTGCGGTACCTCAACGCTGAAGTCTTCTGCTGTCACTGAAGTCTTCTTTTACTCACCCGGCTTCTTTCTTCTGGCTCTGCAAGGGGGGTGACGGCGCGGCTCCGGGAACGAGCAGCTAGGCGTACCAAGTGATCGGACCCTCTGGAGCTAATGGTGTCCAGTAGCCTAAGAAGCAGAGCCTTTGAACTCACAGAAGTATTTCTGCTTCTCTCCCCTCAGTCCCACGGTGCAGGGAGCCTGTTGCCAGCAGGTCTCCCTGAAAATAACAAACTTAACATGAAGTCTTTTCAGAGAAACTCGGTAGAGCTCCCCTAGTGTGTGACCAGTCTCGCTGGGCACAGAATCTAAACTGGAGTCTGGAGGAGGGGCATAGAGGGAGGAGCCAGTTCACACCCAATCAAAGTCTTAAAGTGTGCCTATGTCTCCTGCGGATCCCGTCTATACCCTATGGTTCTTGAAACATCCCCAGCATCCTCTAGGACGTATGAGAAAGTAAAAGATCTCGCTCAGAAGGGCCAATCTGAGTGAGATCTTTTACTTTTTCATCCAGTGTGTACACTCAATGTCGTTAACGATGCGCGCTCCCATACATCGTTAACGCCCTCATCTGAACATGTACAGACAAGGGAGGTCCTCGCTAACGACAGCCATGCTGCGGTGTTGTTTCCCCCCGCCGCCACTCCCTTTCCAAGTGTGTATGCACTTGCTGATGCCGGCACCCCGCCTGGTTCCTGCTACTGCCAATATCGGCATCGGTGGGGATCGTGTAGTGTGTATGGGGCATTATATTCTCTGCTTTTCTCAATCTATACCACATCTCTTGGCAAACTAATCCGCTCTTTGGGATTTTAGTATCATATGTACATCTACCTATCCTCCCCTGATTTGTCTCTATCTGCATTGGGCCGGGTCACTGAATGCCTCTCTGCCATTTCATCCTGGATGTCATATGACCACTTCAAACTTACTATTTCCAAAACAGAATAAAAAAAGATTTTACTTACTGGTAAATCTATTTCTCGTAGTCCGTAGTGGATGCTGGGGACTCCGTAAGGATCATGGGGAATAGACGGGCTCCGCAGGAGACCTGGGCACTTTAAGAAAGAATTTAGATTCTGGTGTGCTCTGGCTCCTCCCTCTATGTCCCTCCTCCAGACCTCAGTTAGAGAAAATGTGCCCGGAAGAGCTGACAGTACAAGGAAAGGATTTTGGTAATCCAGGGCAAGATTCATACCAGCCACACCAATCACACCGTATAACTTGTGATAAACTTACCCAGTCAACAGTATGAACAACAACAGAGCATCAGTTCAACCCTGATGCAACCATAACATAGCCCTTATTGCAGCAATAACTATATACAAGTATTGCAGAAGAAGTCCGCACTTGGGACGGGCGCCCAGCATCCACTACGGACTACGAGAAATAGATTTACCGGTAAGTAAAATCTTATTTTCTCTAACGTCCTAGTGGATGCTGGGGACTCCGTAAGGACCATGGGGATTATACCAAAGCTCCCAAACGGGCGAGAGAGTGCGGATGACTCTGCAGCACCGAATGAGCAAACACAAGGTCCTCCTCAGCCAGGGTATCAAACTTGTAGAACTTTGCAAAAGTGTTTGAACCTGACCAAGTAGCCGCTCGGCACAGCTGTAATGCCGAGACCCCTCAGGCAGCCGCCCAAGAAGAGCCCACCTTCCTAGTGGAATGGGCCTTAACTGATTTTGGCAGCGGCAATCCAGCCGCAGAATGAGCCTGCTGAATCGTGTTACAGATCCAGCGAGCAATAGTTTGCTTTGAAGCAGGCGCACCAAGCTTGTTGGAAGCATACAGGATAAACAAAGAGTCTGTTTTCCTGACTCTAGCCGTTCTGGCTACATAAACCTTCAAAGCCCTGACCACATCAAGCAACTCGGAATCCTCCAAGTCAGTAGTAGCCACAGGCACCACAATAGGTTGGTTTATATGAAAAGATGAAACCACTTTTGGCAGGAATTGTGGACGGGTCCGCAACTCTGCTCTATCCGCATGGAAAACCAGATAGGGGCTTTTATGTGACAAAGCCGCTAATTCTGACACACGCCTAGCCGAAGCCAAGGCTAGCAGCATGACCACCTTCCACGTGAGATATTTCAATTCCACCGTTTTGAGTGGTTCAAACCAGTGGGATTTCAGGAAACTCAACACCACGTTAAGATCCCAAGGTGCAACTTGAGGCACAAAAGGGGGCTGAATATGCAGCACTCCCTTTACGTCGTCTGAACTTCAGGTAGAGAAGTCAACTCCTTTTGAAAGAAAATGGATAGGGCCGAAATCTGGACCTTAATGGACCCCAATTTTAGGCCCAAATTCACTCCTGACTGTAGGAAGTGAAGGAAACGGCCCAGCTGGAATTCCTCCATAGGGGCATTCCTGGCCTCACACAAAGCAACATATTTTTGCAATATACGGTGATAATGTTGAGTTGTCACGTCCTTCCTAGCCTTTATCAGCGTAGGAATGACCTCCTCCGGAATGCCTTTTTCCGCTAGGGTCCGGCGTTCAACCGCCATGCCGTCAAATGCACCCGCGGTAAGTCTTGAAACAGACAGGGCCCCTGTTGCAACAAGTCCTGTCTTAGATGAAGAGGCCACGGGTCCTCTGTGAGCATTTCTTGCAGATCTGGATACCAAGTCCTTCGTGGCCAATCTGGAACAATGAGTATCGTCCTCACTCCTCTTTTTCTTATTATTCTCAGCACCTTGGTATGAGAAGAAGAGGAGGAAATACATAGACCGACTGGAACACCCACGTCTACAGCTATCGCCTGAGGGTCTCTTGACCTGGCGCAATACCTCTGTCGTTTTTTGTTCAGGCAGGATGCCATCATGTCCACCTGTGGCAGTACCCACCGACTTGCAGTCTGTGCGAAGACTTCCTGATGAAGTCCCCACATACCGATTCAGGCATTTCTCATGCATATGCACTGTTGGTTCACAAGGGACAAATTTTACAAGAGCCCATTACAAAGAGATTTCTAGAGTCCTGTGCGGGTGGAGGTCGTGTCTGCTGAGGAAGTCTGCTTCCCAGTTGTCCACTCCCGGGATGAACACTGCTGACAGTGCGCTTACGTGATTTTCCGCCCAGCGAAGAATTCTGGTGGCTCGCTACCCTGCTCCTTGCGCCGCCTTGTCGGTTTACATGAGCCACTGCGGTGATGGTGTCTGACTGAATCAGAACCGGTTGGTCGCGAAGCAGGGTCTCGCTTGACGTAGGGCGTTGTATATTGCCCTTAGTTCCAGGATGTTGATGTGAAGGCAAGTCTCCTGACTTGACCACAGACCTTGGAAATTTCTTCCCTGTGTGACTGCTCCCCACCCTCGGAGGCTTGCATCCGTGGTCTCCAGGACCCAGTCCTGAATGCCGAATCTGCAGCCCTCGAGAAGGTGAGCACTCTGCAGCCACCACAGGAGAGACACCCTGGCCCTGGGGGATAGGGTGATTAACCGATGCATCTAAAAATGTGATCCGGACCACCTGTCAGGTAAGTCCCATTGAAAGGTCCTCGCATGGAACCTGCCGAAGGGAATGGCCTCGTATGATGCCACCATCCTTCCCAGGACTCGAGTGCAGTGATGCACTGACACCTGTTTTGGTTTTAATAGGTTCCTGACCAGTGTCATGAGCTCCTGAGCTCTCTCTATCGGGAGATAAACCCTTTTCTGGTCTGTGTCTAGAATCATGCCTAGGAAAAGGCAGACGAGGAACCAACTGCGACTTTGGAATATTTATAATCCAGCCGTGTTGCCGTTACACTTCCAGAGAAAGTGCTACGCTGATCAGCAACTGCTCTCTTGATCTCGCTTTTATGAGGAGATTGTCCAAGTATGGGATAATTGTGACTCCTTGCTTCCGCAGGAGTACCATCATTTCCGCCATTACCTTGGTAATTATTCTCGGTGCCGTGGACAGACCAAACGGCAACGTCTGCAATTGGTAATGATAATCCTGTACCACAAATCTGAGGTACGCCTGATGAGGTGGATAAATGGGGACATGAAGGAATGCATCCTTTATGTCCAGAGACACCATAAAATCCCCCCCTTCCAGGCTTGCGATGACCGCTCTCAGCGATTCCATCTTGAACTTGAACCTTTTCAGGTATATGTTCCGGGATTTTAAATTCAATATGGGTCTGACCGAACCGTCCAGTTTCGGGACTACAAACATGGTCGAATAATAACACCTTCCTTGTTGAAGGAGGGGAACCTTGACCACCACCTGTTGAAGATACAATTTGTGAATTGCAGTTAACACCATTTCCCTCTCGTGGGGGGAAGCCGGCAGGGCCGTCGGTGAGGGGGCATCTCCTCGAAGTCCAGTTTGTATCCCTGAGACACTATCTATTGCCCAGGGATCCAACAGGGAGTGAACCCACTTGTGGCTGAAATTTCGAAGACGTGCCCCCACCGAGGCCAGGGAAGACTTCTGTTCCTGGGAACTAGCTGTGTTGTGCAGCTTCTTTCCTCTGCCCCTGCCTCTGTCAAGAAAGGACGCACCTCGGACTTTCTTGTTTCTTTGTGATCGAAAGGACTGCATTTGATAATGTCGTGCTTTCCTAGGCTGTGCTGGAATATAAGGAAAAAGATCAGAATTACCAGCTATAGCTGTGGAGACCAGGTCCGAGATCCCTTCTCCACACAATCCTCAGCCTTGTAAGGTAAACCTTCCATATGCCTCTTAAGTTGGCATCACCTGTCCATTGCATGTTCCACAGGACACGTCAAGCAGAAATCGACATAGCGTTGACTGTAGAAACCAGTAGACTAATGTCTCTTTGGGCATGTTTTATATATCTATATCCAAGACAGCATCTTTTTTTATATATATATATATATATATATATATATATAGATATATATATATATATATATATATAGATAGAGATATATATAGAGATATATATATATATATATATATATATATAGATAGAGAGATATATATATATATATATATATATATATAGATATATATATATATATATATATATATATATATATATATATATAGATATATAGATAGAGAGAGATATATATATAGATATATATATAGATATATATAGATATATATATATATATATATATAGATATATATATATATATATATATAGATATATATAGATATATATATAGATATATATAGATATATCCAGAAAGTCCACACTCACTGCTCCAATTTGCAACCTGGGCGGTGCTCCATAAGAGATTCACAAGAAATCCAAAAATATATCCAAAAAAGATACAGGCACTCACCACTTCCTTGATGATGAAAACTTTATTTGTGTGTCTCACATAGAGACAGTTAACAGCATGTCAGCAAAAGGTGTCGACGTTTCGGCTCCATCTGAGCCTTTTTCAAGACTAACAAGATTACAGCAGGTTCTCACCCAGCAGCCCATGGGCTGTTAACTGTCTCTATATGAGACACACAAATAAAGTTTTCATCATCAAGGAAGTGGTGAGTGCCTGTATCTTTTTTGATATATATATATATATATATATACATACACACACATACTAGGGTCTCAATCTCTGCTGATAAGGTATCTGTCCACGCTGCTACAGCGCTTTAAACCCATGCCGACACAATCGCCGGTCTGAGTAGAGTACCAGAATGTGTGTAAATGGACTTCAAAGTACTTTTACTGCATGCTATATGCAGGATCCCTGAGGATAGCTGTTAAGTCAGCGCTACCTTTTGGGCAAACGTGACACCCTAGGGGAAGATTCCCATCGTATCCTGGCCCTAGCAGGGAAAGGATACTCCCTGAGAATTCTTTGTGGGAAACTGCAGTCTCTTGTCTGGAGATTCCCGCTCTTTCTTCATGAAAGGAGGGAAATTTACCTCAGCTCTCTTCCCCTTAAACATGTGTACCCTTGTGTCAGGGACAGATGAGTCATCAGTGATATGCAAAACATTTTTTATTACAATAATCATATATCGAATACTTTCCTGCCATTTTGGCTGTAACTTTGCATTATCGTAGTCGACACTGGAGTCAGACTCCGTGTCGATATCAGTGTCTATTATTTTGGATAGTGAGTATTGAGAGACTCTGAAGGTCTCCGCGACATAGGGACAGACGTGGGTAGATTCCCTGTCTGTTCTCTAATCTTTTGTGCAATAATTTTACCTTCGCACTTAATTTCACATATCCAAACAGGTGTCGGCGTTGTCGACGGAGACACCACTCACACCCACATTTGCTCCATCTCCTCCTAGGGGAGCCTTTTACCTAAGACATGTCGACACACACGTACCGACACACCACACACTCAGGGAATGCTCATCTGAAGACAATTCCCCCACAAGGCCCTTTGGAGAGACAGAGAGAGAGTATGCCAGCACACACCCCAGCGCTATAAACCCAGGAATAACACAGTAACTTAATGTTAACCCAGTAGCTGCTGTTTATATAGATTTTTGCGCCTAATCATGTGCCCCCCCCCCTCTCTTTTTACCCTCTTCTACCGTGTATCTGCAGGGGAGAGCCTGGGGAGCTTCCTCTCAGCGGAGCTGTGGAGAAAAAATGGCGCAGGTGAGTGCTGAGGAAGAAGCCCCGCCCCCTCGACGGCGGGCTTCTGTCCCGCTTAAATATACATTTTCTTGGCGGGGGCTCATGCATATATACAGTGCCCAACTGTATATATGTGTACTTTTGCCAAAAGAGGTCCATATGCTGCCCAGGGCGCCCCCCCCTGCGCCCTGCACCCTTACAGTGACCGGAGTATGTGAGGTGTGTTTGGAGCAATGGTGCACAGCTGCAGTGCTGTGCGTTACCTCATGTGAAGAACGGAGTCTTCTGCCGCCGATTTCGAAGTCATCTTGCTTCTCATACTCACCCGGCTTCTGTCTTCCGGCTCTGCGAGGGGGACGACAGCGCGGCTCTGGGATCGGACGACAAGGGTGAGATCCTGTGTACGATCCCTCTGGAGCTAATGGTGTCCAGTAGTCTAAGAAGCAGGACCTAGCTTCAGAGAGTAGGGTTGCTTCTCTCCCCTCAGTCCCACGATGCAGGGAGTCCATTGCCAGCAGAGCTCCCTGAAAATAAAAAACCTAACAAAATACTTTCTTACAGCAAGCTCAGGAGAGCTCACTGAAAAGCACCCAGCTCGTCCGGGCACAGATTCAAACTGAGGTCTGGAGGAGGGACATAGAGGGAGGAGCCAGAGCACACCAGAATCTAAATTCTTTCTTAAAGTGCCCATGTCTCCTGCGGAGCCCGTCTATTCCCCATGGTCCTTACGGAGTCCCCAGCATCCACTAGGACGTTAGAGAAATTAATTTCCACCTACCAATAGCAGTCACCAACCTGATCTCTCCATCACTGTTGAGAACTCGACAATCAGTCCTTAACCCACAAGCTCACTGCCTAGGTGTCATCCTCGACTCTGAACTGTGTTTTGTTCCCCACATTCAATTTGTCTCAAAATCGTGTTACATGCATCTAATAAACATTTCCAAAATACGACCATACCTTACATAAGATACTGCAAAAACTCTAATCCATGCTCTCATTATCTCCTGCATTAATTATTGCAATAGTCTTTTACTGATCTTAACAAACAGAGACTGTCACCACTACAATCCATCTTGATTGCAGCTGCGAGGCTAATCTTCCTCGCTAGACGTTTATTGTCTGCGGATCCACTCTGTCAGTACCTCTATTGGTTAGCTGTATTCTACCAACTCGCTTAGTGTCCCCCCCTCCTGGCCCGGGCCCCCAGACGTAGGCATATGACCCACGACCCGCGGGGACGCTCATCGGCCATCGTCAGCAGCATACACACTGGGAGATATAGTAACCAATATCGCTCAGGAGGGTAAAAATGAGCGATACTGTTTACTGTATCGCCTAGTGTTTACCGGCCTTTAGGGTGTCACTTGATATTTATCCAAAAGAAACTTATTAAGCAAATAACTTTCAAGAACAAGCAATGAAAAAAAAAAAAAAAAAACATACCTGTGTCTTGTCTTCAGGCACATTTAACCAGTGGTTGAAAGCCTGAGATAACTTTGTCCTTATGTGCTTACCTATAAGATGCAAATAAACAGGGTCAAATGAGCATTGCCAAGGGGCGGCTTGAATTCAGAATAGGCTTTTGTGGAGCACGTGGATTGCCCAATTAATATGTTTATCTGTGTCTATACGCGTACATTAATTATACAGCTACAGCTATGGGGGGTAATTCCAAGTTGATCGCAGCAGGAATTTTGTTAGCAGTTGGGCAAAACCATGTGCACTGCAGGGGAGGCAGATTTAACATGTGCAGAGAGAGTTAGATTTGGGTGTGGGGAGTTCAATCTGCAATCTAATTTGCAGTGTAAAAATAAAGCAGCCAGTATTTGCCCTGCACAGAAATAAAATAACCCACCCAAATCTAACTCTTTCTGCACATGTTATATCTGCCTCCCCTGCAGTGCACATGGTTTTGCCCAACTGCTAACAAAATTCCTGCTGCGATCAACTTGGAATTACCCCCATTGTGCATGAGGAGTTTATCATCTGCTCTGTAGCGTGTTTGTAACATTTCGGATGGTCAGGTAAGTACTATTGTATCCAGTTGATATTCCATCCCTAAGTTATGTAGCAAAAGTAAGCCACCACTATGGCATCATGGGAAAAGGCAGTGTAGGATATATTCATTTACGGTATTACTGTACAATTAGAACCTTACTGATTAGTATAAAGGCCCATACACACTTGACGATGCACACGTTGTTAACGACCGTCGTTAACGACTTCCCTTGAATTTCCCTTGAACAGCTGAGCAAACGACATGAGCATACACACTACCAACGACCAAAGACCATTCATCGTTGAAGCATCCAAGCTGAACAGTTTATTAAACTAATGAGCTGGGAACAGGGCTGGTGAACAGTGGCTTGGTCGTTGGTCGTTCACACCATACACATTCAACGACGTCTCTGGTCGGTAACGACCATAGTGGAAATTGAGCATACATGCTCCACAGATAAGCGAGGGTCGTTAACGTCCCGCGGGGCCGCTCATCGGTGGTCGTCGGATGCATACACACTTGACGATATAATGAGCGACGTTGTTGATGAGGGCTGAAATGAATGACGTCGCTCATTTTATCGTCAAGTGTGTATGGGTCTTAAGTTACTGTGTTTTGGAACATTATACACCTGGAACAGCATAACTACAATGACAAATCAGACTGTTATTTGTGTGTGGAGAACCGATTTCATTAGGAGCACCAACTGAACAGAGAGAGATGGATTACTATATAACAGTATATGATATAAGGAAAGTTTTGGTTTGAGGATAGTTCACATCTCTAAGAAAATTAGTATTTCATTTGACCTATCTGCTGCACTAAATAACTTGTCAATTCACAATGGTTTTTATACCAGGGCTCCTGAAAGCACCATCATAAAGACAGCTCATCTAATGTGCTTAGAGTGTGAATGTCTGTTAAACAATTAACTGTATTATTAAAATAAATAGGATTTTTTCTTTCACCAAAAAGCATGTGATTCTTTTTGAAAACAACGCTTTCATTCCTATCCCAACATAATATGCACATAATTGGAATACATCTTCTGCTGCCTTAAGGTAGAAAAATAGAATTTACACCAGCTTTCTGTAGCTCAGCAAAACCAAGGCAAACTATTTCTGGATGGAACCAACTGTTTCTGGAATGTACCAGTCTGTTGATTGTAGTGAATCATTCAGAGTTTTGGAAAGAAGACTATGGGGTCTATACAATTAGTGCCAGTATTTCCGATCCACATGTTTCTTTCAGAAACATGGATGTTTCCGACAATTTAAGGGTAATGCAGAGTCGACTTGTTAACAAGTCGTCTCTGCATTGTTGGAATGCTGGCCGTTTGCGGCCAGCATTGAATGCAGAACCGTCGTCTCCTCTCCGTCGGAGAGGATCAGACACGAATTGAATACACCCGTATGGGAGAGAATTCAAATTGCTGGTGAATTCCTTCGCCTGGCCAAATTAGCGTGACAATAGCTGTGCGGTACAGCAGCCTGATCTCGCGCAAAAGTTTTCGCTGCCCCATAGTGTGGCAAGCACTTTTGTGCAAATCTGGTATTCGGCTGGCCGGGCAAAGGGTGCGAGATGGGTGCAGTTGCCGGCGTTTGATTCCAATCAGGAAACACTATTAGTATTGCAGGCCATGCATTCTGTAGCTTTGCAAGCCATAATATACAACAAGCATATGATTAAGGGGGTAATTCAGAGCTGATCGCAGCAGCAAATTTGTTAGCAGTTGGGCAAAACCATGTGCACTGCAGGGGGGCAGATGTAACGTGCAGAGAGAGTTAGATTTGGGTGGGTTATATTGTTTATGTGCAGGGTAAATACTGGCTGCTTTATTTTTACACTGCAATTTAGATTTCAGTTTGAACACATCCCACCCAAATCTAACTCTCTGCACATGGTTTATTTGCCCCCCGTAGTGCACATTGTTTTGCCCAACTGCTAACAAATCTATTGCTGCGATCAATCTGAATTAGGCCCTAAATGAGTAGCTCCAACACAACTATGCTGACCTTATCGAGCCACTTGGCAGTGTAGTGGTCTGTGGATGGGGCACCTCCCACTAACTCGCTAACCATGTAATTAATCTGTTCACTCAGCCCAAGATATAAGAATGCCAGCATATTGGTGGTTTGCAAAAGGATCCCATTATCAGTGTGTAAGAAAGAAGGATTTAACAATAATGACCACGAATCCCCAAAAGTGAGATTTTCCGATATATAAACCATAAAAGGTGAAAAACACTGAATAGTGGTTACCCAGTATATGCAGCTCTGGTAGTAAAGAAAACATTACCCTCCAACTCCATTACAGAGCTCAGGTGTTTAACAATGGCCCTCATTCCGAGTTGTTCGCTCGCAAGGCGAATGTAGCAGAGTTACACACGCTAAGCCGCCGCCTACTGGGAGTGAATCTTAGCTTCTTAAAATTGCGACCGACGTACGCGCAATATTGCGATTACAAACGAGTTAGCAGTTTCAGAGTAGCTCCAGACTTACTCTGCCTGTGCGATCATTTCAGTGCTTGTCGTTCCTGGTTGACGTCACAAACACACCCAGCGTTCGCCCAGGCACTCCCACCGTTTCCCCGGCCACTCCTGCGTTTTTTCCGGAAACGGTAGCGTTTTCAGCCACACGCCCCTGAAACGCCGTGTATCCGCCCAGTAACACCCATTTCCTGTCAATCACATTACGATCGCCGGAGCGAAGAAAAAGCCGTGAGTAAAAATACTTTCTTCATAGTAAAGTTACTTGGCGCAGTCGCAGTGCGAACATTGCGCATGCGTACTAAGCGGATTTTCACTGCGATGCGATGAAAAATACCGAGCGAACAACTCGGAATGAGGGCCCATGTCCTGAAAGGATTTAATAGAAGCCAAAATAGCCGAGACTAAGAGTAGAGAGAATTCTACACACCCTATTAGTAGTTACAGATCTTTCCCATGTAAGCCTAAATCAGCATAAATCATGCCACACTTATCTACCTCTAAAGTAATCTAGAAACCAACAAAATTCAAGTAAAACACAAACAACCTGCTGCCGTATGACAGAGCATAGCACATCATCAAGTATAAATACTCCAACTATAAAAAAACTGCTATATGTGAAGCACGAAGCAGAAATCTAAATAGGAAAGTACCTGGAAGTTGAAGTAAATACTTGTAAGGTTCAAGTAAGATTCTTTGTGAGTTCTCTCTGGAGTTTGCCATTTTTTTTCTTCCAATCTTTGAGATGTTGGACTAGCTGGTAAAACAATTCTAGAATGGGAAATGCAAAATGTGAGAAGGTTATATGAAAAAAACATAGAACTATTCATTGGTATCACAAATTCCACAAGCACATATTTGTAGGGGCAGCCAGCCACCCTCAAAGCGTACACGCAATATATTTCTTATAAGTTAACATGTGAATATTCCACAGTTCATCCCACTTGGTTTACTACTGCATGACAACAAATAGTCTCAAACATAAGGAATTTATACTGTAGATGGTTAATGTAAGCAATGCAGTCTAAGTAGTTCATTATGGTTTTAAAGTGATTGGCAATAACACAGAAATGATCCTGAAGATAGTTTCAAGACATATTAGAGACCAAAATGAATAAATCATTCTTTGTTGTAATGTATTAGAACGGATTTCAAATTGCTAAAATTATAATTTATATTGTATTCCATAAGAATGACATCGATTGTTGAAACAATTTGGGTTAGTGTATCTTCCAATAAATAGCCCTACTATTTTCCCTACCTATTGTATTCCCCTTCTACACCAGAAAGAAAGGCCGATCAAGTTATTGGGTACTTGCGTCGTTGCTGGCGTATCTCCTTCAAAAGATCAATTAACAACAATAGACTACAGTACAGGTTGGGTATCCGCTATACGGATACCCGAAAACTGAAATATTCAGAAAATAGGATTTTAATTACCTGCCGGTAAATCCTTTTCTCGTAGTCCGTAGAGGATGCTGGGGTCCATGTTAGTACCATGTGGTATAGACGGGTCCACCAGGAGCACTTTAAGAGTTTAAGAGTGTGGGCAGGCTCCTCCCTCTATGCCCCTCCTACCAGACTCAGTCTAGAAACTGTGCCCGAGGAGACGACATACTTCGAGAGAAGGAATTACACAGATAGTAGCGAGATTCATATAAGCTCACACAAACATGCGAATCAACTCAGCAACAGCTGAAACATAAATAACGCAGAACTAACCTAGGAACCAGGTAACACTGAACCATAAACCCAATGCAGGAAAACGAAGCGCTGGGCGGGTGCACAGCATTCTCTACGGACTACGAGAAAAGGATTTACCGGCAGGTAATTAAAATCCTATTTTCTCTTACGTCCTCGAGGATTCTGGGGTCCATATTAGTACCATGGGGATGTACCAAAGCTCCCAGTACGGGAGAGAGAGCGCGGAGGCTCCTGCAATACTGCCTGACCAAACTTGAGGTCATCAGAGGCCAGAGTATCGAACTTGTAAAACTTGGCAAACGTGTTCGAACCAGACCAAGTAGCAGCTCGGCACAGCTGTAAGGCCGAGACACCCCGGGCAGCCGCCCAGGAAGAACCCACTTTACGAGTAGAGCGGGCCTTAACCGATTTCGGACACGGCAATCCTGCCGTAGAATACACATGCTGGATAGTGAACCTGATCCAGCGCGAAATCGATTGCTTAGAAGCAGGACACCCAATTTTCTTGGGATCTTAGAGGACAAATAGAGAGTCAGATTTCCTATGACGAGCAGTCCTCTTCACATAGATCTTCAAAGCCCGTACAACATCCAAGGACTTTGAAGCAATTGAGGAGTCAGTAGCCACTGGCACCACAATAGGTTGGTTGATATGGAAAGCCGTACAACCTTAGGCAGGAACTGTGGACGAGTCCTAAGTTCCGCCCTGTCTTCATGGAAGATGAGATAAGGACTTCTGCAAGATAAAGCCCCCAATTCCGACATGCGTCGAGCAGAAGCCAAGGCCAACAGAGTGACCACCTTCCACGTGAGAAACTTGATGTCAGCCTCCAGTAGAGGCTCAAACCATGCTGATTGTAGGAACTGCAACACCACATCTAGATCCCAGGGTGCCGTTGGCGCCACAAAGGGAGGCTGGATGTGCAGAACCCCTTTCAAAAAGGTCTGAACCTCAGTGAGGACAGCCAATTGTTATTGAAAGACGATGGACAAAGCAGAGATTTGGACCTTGATGGATCCCAATCTCAGGCCCATATCCACTCCTGCCTGCAGGAAAAGGAGAAAACGTCCAAGTTGAAACACCACCTCCGGAAACTTCCTGGCTTCACACCAAGAAACATATTTCTTCCAAATACGGTGGTAATGTTTAGACGTCATCCCCTTCCCTAGCCTGAATCAGAGTAGGAATGACCTCACTCGGAATACCTTTCAGAGCTAAGATTTGGCATTCAACCGCCATGCCGTCAAACGTAGCTGTGATAAGTCTTTATAGGCGAACGCCCCCTGCTGCAGCAGATCCTCCTGAAGAGGTAAGGGCCTTGGATCTTCCAGCAGAAGATCCAGTAGATCCGCATACCAAGCCCTCCTTGGCCAGTCCGGAGTTATGAGGATTGCCAGAACCTTTGTTCTTTTTACCAGCTGAAGGACCTTTGGAATCAGAGGAAGTGGAGGGAACACATACACTGACCTGAACACCCACGGTGTAACCAGTGCGTCCCCCGCCACTGCCTTCGGGTCCCTCGACCTGGAACAGTACTTCCCCAGCTTCTTGTTGAGGCGGGAGGCCATCATGTCTATGTGAGGAACCTCCCACCAACCAGTTACCTCCTCGAACACCTCCAGTTGTCTACTCCCGGAATGAAGATTGTCGACATCGCTACAGCGTGCCTTTCTGCCCAGAGGAGGATTCTTGACACCTCTGACATGGCAGCCCTGCTCTTCGTTCCGTCTTGTTGGTTTATGTAGGCCACTGTGGTCACGTTGTCCGACTGCACCTGAACAGCCCGATACTGTAGAAGGTGTGCTGCTTGCAGAAGGGCGTTGTACACGGCCGTTAGCTCCAGGATGTTTATTGGGAGAAGAGATTCTTGATTCGACCACCTTCCTTGGAAGGTTTCCCCTAGAGCGACTGCTCCCCAACCTCTTAGCTTTGCTTCTGTGGTTAAAAGGATCCAGTCTTGAATTACGAACCTTCGCCCTTCCATAAGGTGTGGAAGTTGCAGCCACCAGAGGAGTGAAATCCTGGCTTTCGGAGACAGGCGTATCCTCTTGTGCATGTGTAGGTGAGAGCCCGACCACTGGTCCAATAGGTCCAGCTGAAAAGTTTGAGCATGAAACCTGCCGTACTGCAGAGCCTCGTAGGTGGCAACCATCTTCCCCAGAAGGCGTATGCATTGATGAACAGATACCTGGGTAGGCCTTAGGACATCCCGGACCATTGCTTAAATCACCAACGTTTTTTCCACCGGGAGAAATACCCTCTGCACTTCCGTGTCGAGGATCATTCCCAGGAAAGACAGCCGCCTTGTCGGTTCCAGATGAGACTTTGGAAGGTTTAGGATCCAACCGTGCCTCCTGAGCAGTTGTGTCGTGAGCGCGATAGACCGCAACAACCTCTCCCTGGACAACGCCTTGATCAGGAGATCGTCCAGATATGGAATTATGTTCACCCCGTTTGCTGCGGAGAACCATCATCTCCGCCATCACCTTGGTGAAGATCCTCGGTGCTGTGGAGAGGCCAAACGGCAGCGCCTGGAACGGATAGTGATCGTCCATCAGTGCAAACCTGAGATATTCTTGATGCGGCGCCCAAATGGGAATGTGGAGGTAAGCATCCTTGATGTCCAGAGACACCAGGAACTCCCCCTCCGTCAGTCCTGAGATGACAACTCTCAGATATTCCATCTTGAATTTGAACTCCCTGAGATAAGGGTTCAAAGACTAAGTTTAGAATAGGCCGTACCGAACCATCCGGTTTTGGTACCACAAAAAGGTTTGAATAATAATCCTTGTTCCACTGCTGAAGTGGGACCGGAACAATGACCTCTGACACCACCAATTTTCTGATGGTCTCCAGAAGAATTGTCCTGTCTGCCAGCAGGGCTGGCAAGCCTGACTTGAAGAAACGGTGAGGCGGGGGCTCTTGACACTCCAGTCTGTAACCTCTGGACACTATATCCAGTACCCAGGGGTCCAGACCCGACGACACCCAGATGTGGCTGAACTACCTGAACCTTCCTCCAGGCCTAGCAGTCCACCGTCATGCGGAGGACTTAGGGGTATCAGAAGCGGGCTTCTGGGTCTGGGAACCTGCGGGAGCAGGTTTCTTTCCCTTGGCACAACCAACTCTGAAGAAGGTGTTCGAAGGCTTATTCTTTCTAGGCCTTGCGGGCCGAAAGGACTGTGACGTGTAAGATGAAAAAGGCTTCTTCGTAGCCGGTGCAGCTGAGTGGAGAAAAGGAGAGACTTACCCGCGGCAGCCGTGGCAATCCACGCATCCAGTGCCTCCCCAAAGAGAGCCTGACCTTTGTATGGTAGGCCCTCCACACACTTCCTGGATTCCGCGTCCACAGACCAGTTGCGCAGCCAGAGACCCCTACGAGCCGAGACAGACATGGAGGAGATCCCCGCAGCCATGGAACCCAGGTCTTTCATGGAATCCACCAGGAACCCTGCAGAATCCTGAATATTACGTATTATTTGTCCAGCGTAGACTACTCCTCCTGTAGAGTGATTGACCACCTGGTAATAGCTTTAGCAATCCAAGCACAGGCTGTAGCAATATGGCCCCTGAAGCCGTGTAAATGGATTTCAGTGTAGCATCCACCTTGCGATCTGCCGGGTCCTTTAACGCGGTAGACCCCAGGACCGGTAATGCCACCTGTTTGGACAGCCTGGAGACAGAGGCGTCTACGATCGGCGGGGACTCCCATCTCTTTCTATCTTCCTAATGGAAGGGAAAAGCCACCAAGACCCTCTTGGGAATCTGGAATTTATTTTCCGGAGTTTCCCATGTTTTTTCAAAGATAGCATTTAATTCTTTGGATGCCGGGAAAGTGAGGGGGGACTCATTATCTGTGAAGAAGGCCTCCTCCACCTGTTCCGGAACGGTGTCCGAAATGTGTAAAACATCCCTTACAGCCTCAATCATCAACTGCACCCCCTTAGCAAGGGATGCTGTCCCCCTCAATACATCCCCGTCACCGTCTGCAGCGTCGGTGTCCGTGTCATCCTGCATAACTGCAAGTGCACGTTTGTGAGAATGTACCGCAGGGGACCCCGAGGAGGCAGTATCAGACCATACAACCATAGAGGACTGGAGGACCTGAGTGGCATGCTCAGTCCTAGCCACCCTATCAGAAATCTGAGAAATAGTCCCCCTCAGAGAGACTAACCATTCTGGCTCTCTAGCTGGGATCTGCGCTAAAACAGTGCAATCCTGATTACATGGAATGGAGTCTTCTTGGGAAGACAAATCCTCTGTAGCATATGAAACAGTGTCCCTAGACATGTTGTCACACACACTCAAACACCCCACAAACACACAGGGTATTATGTAGACAGAGTTTCCCCCCAAGAGTGGCAGAGACACACAGAGATTGGAGCCAACCCACACACAGCGCTATTTGAGTATAGGAAGACCCTAAACCCGCACTGGCTGTGCCCCTTAATAGGTGATACAGCCTATAATACAGCCTCCCCCCACTTCTACAACCCCCTGGTACCGGACAGATAGCTGGAGATTGCTCTGGAGGGACCAGGATCCACTTGGCAGTGAGTGCAAGTAGGAAAAAACGAGTTTTATGGTAAGAACTTACCCTTGTTAAAACTCTTTCTGCGAGGTACACTGGGCTCCACAAGTCTGGACAATAGGGTGTAGAGTAGGATCTTGATCCGAGGCACCAACAGGCTCAAAGCTTTGACCTTCTTCCCAAGATGCATAGCGCCGCCTCCTATATCACCCCGCCTCCCAGCACAGGAGCTCAGTTTAGTTAACCAGCCCAATGCAGTAGCAGGAAGAGAGACGACAACGGTTAGTAGCCACATACACCACACTCTCACGACAAGAGAAGTGTCAGCGGCTAATGCCATATCAACCCAAAGAAGCTAAGTGCGTCAGGGTGGGCGCCTTGTGGAGCCCAGTGTACCTCGCAGAAAGTTTTAACAAGGGTAAGTTCTTACCATAAAACTCGTTTTCTGCTGCGGGGTACACTGGGCTCCACAAGTCTGGACAATGGGGATGTCCTAAAGCAGTTCATTATGGGAGGGGACGCACTGTAGCGGGCACAAGAACCCTGCGTCCAAAGGAAGCATCCTGGGAAGCGGCAGTATTGAAGGCATAGAACCTTATGAACATGTTTCCGGAGGACCACGTAGCCGCCTTGCACAATTGATCAAGGGTCGCACCACGTTGGGCAACCCAAGAAGGTCCAACAGACCGAGCAGAATGGGCCGTAATGTGAACAGGAGCTGACAGACCAGCCTTCACATAAGCATGCGCAATCACCATTCTGATCCACCTGGCCAGGGTCTGCTTGTGAGCAGGCCAGCCACGTTTGTGAAATGCAAACAAAACAAAGAGAGAATCAGATTTTCGAATAGAAGCAGTTCTCTTCACATAGATACGGAGAGCCCGTACCACATCCAAAGACCGCTCTTTGGGAGACAAATCAGGAGAGACAAAAGCTGGAACCACAATCTCCTGATTAAGGTGGAACGAAGAAACCACCTTAGGCAAATATCCAGGACGAGTCCTAAGAACCGCCCGGTCACGGTGAAAAATCAGATATGGGGAACTACAAGACAAGGCACCCAAATCCAACACTCTTCTAGCAGATAATATTGAATAGAAGTGTATACAGCGCTAACAAAAAACTGGATATGGGAAATTAGTAATCACAATTTATTATAAAACATTGTTGCAACAATTAAATTCATAAAAAAAAGGGGACAATACTTTGTCAATAAAAAGTAAAAATATAAAAATATATATATAGGGCAGGCACAGCAATTTTTGTTTGATAAATTACCACACGAGGAAGCCGATTGGGTACACTGGTGCAAGTCCTTGGAATAGTAGCCACAGTCCTAGGGAGCAGTTTGCAGTGCTAGCAGATGAAGTCCAAATGAAAAGGCCGATCTTTGTGATGTTTGATCCGGACTGAGGTGCGTCCTGTCAGATTGTTGGATCTTTCTGTGCCTTGTGGACATCCGCTATTTTTCCCAATTCGCTGGTGGACTTCTAGGCTGGTTTCCAAGTTCCAAAAGTGATTCCAGTGGTATACGGCTCCTCAGAACCAACGCGTTTCGCTGTATTCACAGCTTTTTCAAGGTATATGTGCCCTCTGTGTGGATGCCCTTTTTAAAGGCTGTGCTAATTGCCCATTGAAGACAGCTGAGATCGATTTTAGATATCTCAATAAACCATAAAACAAAACCATATCCAGTTTAGATTGCTTTTAGTTTTAGCAAGTCACGTGACTGAGTCACGTGATCAGGTCACATGGTGTGATTAAACCAATGCGAGGACACGCATACATGCGGTCATGTGACCTACACACATGTAAACAGGAAGTGTTCCTGTATTTAGCAATACATCTCCTTTTATGTTAACCAAAGTTATTAGTTTTATGAATATACATTTGTCTCCACTAAATACAAGCAATCTAAACTGGATATGGTTTTGTTTTATGGTTTATTGAGATATCTAAAATCGATCTCAGCTGTCTTCAATGGGCAATTAGCACAGCCTTTAAAAAGGGCATCCACACAGAGGGCACATATACCTTGAAAAAGCTGTGAATACAGCGAAACGCGTTGGTTCTGAGGAGCCGTATACCACTGGAATCACTTTTGGAACTTGGAAACCAGCCTAGAAGTCCACCAGCGAATTGGGAAAAATAGCGGATGTCCACAAGGCACAGAAAGATCCAACAATCTGACAGGACGCACCTCAGTCCGGATCAAACATCACAAAGATCGGCCTTTTCATTTGGACTTCATCTGCTAGCACTGCAAACTGCTCCCTAGGACTGTGGCTACTATTCCAAGGACTTGCACCAGTGTACCCAATCGGCTTCCTCGTGTGGTAATTTATCAAACAAAAATTGCTGTGCCTGCCCTATATATATATTTTTATATTTTTACTTTTTATTGACAAAGTATTGTCCCCTTTTTTTTATGAATTTAATTGTTGCAACAATGTTTTATAATAAATTGTGATTACTAATTTCCCATATCCAGTTTTTTGTTAGCGCTGTATACACTTCTATTCAATATTATTTACTCAGGGACTAACTATCCCTTTAAAACAGCAGCTGAAAAGGATAAGCATATCCTCTTAACAGCGCCGGACAAATTACCTTGGTAATTTATTTTTTTGCACTCTTCTAGCAGAGGCAATAACCAACAGAAACACCACCTTATGGGGAAAGCCACTTAAGGTCAGCTGAACCAAGAGGTTCAAATGGAGGCTCCTGCAACGCCTCCAAAACCACCGACAAGACCCAAGGAGCCACAGGCGGGACATAGGGAAGTTAGATACGCAACACACCCTGAGTGAAAGTATGAACATCAGGTAAAGTCGCAATTTTTCTCTGAAACCACACCGACAAGGCAGAAATATGAACCTTGAGGGAGGCCAGACGCAGGCCTAAATCTAGGCCCTGCTGTAGAAAAGCCAAAAGTTTGGCTGTACTAAACTTGGAAGCGTCATAATGGTTATATGAGCACCAAACAAAGTAGGAATGCCAGACCCGGTAGTAAATCCGAGCAGAGGCCGATTTCCGGGCCCGCAACATAGTTTTAATGACCTCTTCAGAAAAACCCTTAGCTCTTAAGACAAGAAGCTTCAAGAGCCACGCCGTCAAAGACAGCCGGGCTAGGTCCTGGTAGACACAAGGGCCCTGAACGAGGTGGTCTGGGCGTTGTAGAAGTAGAAGTGGACGCTCTGACGATAGGCCTTGCAGGTCTGAGAACCAGTGCCGTCTGGGCCACGCCGGAGCTATGAGAAGCAGATTTCCTTTTTCTTGCTTGAACTTTCGAATTACCCTGGGCAGGAATGACACCTGAGGGAACACGTACGGCAGCCGAAACCTCCACGGCACTGCCAGCGCATCCACGAATGCTGCTTGAGGATCCCTTGTCCTTGCTCCGAAGACCGGAACCTTGTGATTGTGTCGAGACGCCATCAGATCCACATCTGGAAGACCCCACCTTTCCACGAGGAGTTGAAACATTTCTGGATGGAGGCCCCACTCGCCGGCATGCACATCCTGACGACTGAGAAAGTCCGCTTCCCAATTCAGGACTCCCGGAATGAATATTGCCGATATTGCCGGTAGATGGCGTTCTGCCCAACGTAGAATCCGTCAGGCTTCCTTCATTGCCAAACGGCTTTGAGTGCCGCCTTGATGATTTATGTAAGCCACTGTGGTGGCGTTGTCCGACTGTACTTAAACAGGACGGTTCTGAATCAAATGCTGGGCTAGGTTCAACGCATTGAAGACCGCCCGCAATTTCAGAATGTTGATCGAGAGGAGAGATTCCTCCTTGGTCCACCGACCCTGCAAGGAGTGCTGCTCCAGCACCGCGACCCAACCTCTTAGACTGGCATCTGTCGTCAACAGGACACAGTTGGATATCCAGAAGGGACGGCCTCTGCACAATTGTTGGTCCTGGAGCCACCAGAGCAGCGACAGACGGACCTCCGGAGTCAAAGAGATCATTTGAGACCTGAACCGGTGAGGCAGGCCGTCCCACTTGGCAAGAATCAGCTTCTGGAGGGGGCGAGAATGGAATGGAGCATACTCCACCATGTCGAATGCTGATACCATGAGGCCCAGCACCTGCATTGCCGAATGTATCAACACTTGTGGACGAGAAAGGAAGCAACGAATCCTGTCCTGAAGTTTCAGGACTTTCTCCTGAGACAAGAACAACCTCTGGTTGTGAGTGTCCAACAGCGCTCACAGATGCACCATGCTCTGAGCAGGGACCAGGGAGGATTTCTTCCAGTTGATGAGCAACCCGTGGGCTTGTAGAAACCGGACCATCATATCCAGATGACGTAGGAGAAGATCTGGGGAATTTGCCAGGATTAACAAGTCGTCCAGATACGGCAGTATCCTGACCCCTTGACGGCGGAGTACCACCATCATCACCGCCATAACTTTGGTGAAGACTAGCGGAGCAGTTTTTAAACCAAAAGTTAACGCCCGAAACTGGTAATGGAGGTTGCCAATAGCGAACCTCAGGTATTGTTGATGTGACACTGCTATAGGAATATGCAGGTAAGCATCCTGTATGTCCAGGGAGACCATGTAGTCCCCAGGTTCCAAGGCCAGAACTATAGAGTGAAGGGTTTCCATACGGAACTTGGAGACTTTCACAAACCTGTTCAATGCCTTGAGGTTGAGAATGGGCCGGGAGGAGCCATTCGGTTTCGGGACTAGAAACAGTGGAGAATAGTACGCCCGGCCCCTCTGAGCAAGAGGCACCTGTACTACGACTCCTGTATCCAGGAGGGTCTGTACCACCGAATGCAGAGTGTTTGCCTTTGTCTGGTCCAACGGGACGTCTGTCTGGCAAAATTGATGAGGGGGTCGGTTTTTGTAGGCTATGGCGTAACCTCGAGTGACGACTTCCCGTACCCAGGCATCTGAAGTGGTCTTCAACCATTCCTGGGTATACCCTAGAAGCCGGCCCGCCACCCTGGGATCCCCTAGGGGGAGGCCCGCCCTGTCATGCGGCAGGCTTATCGGTCTTGGCTGCTGGCTGACGGGCAGCCCAGGCTCTTTTGGGCTTCGGCTTACCAGGTTTGGAAGTGCGGGCCTGCTTATGGTACACCTGACCTTTTGCTTTACCTTAAAGACGAAAGGGACGAAAAGGACGTGCCTTTGGCCTTCGACACAGAAGGAGCTGTATTAGGCAGCCAGGCAGTTTTGGCAGTAACCAAGTCAGCCATTATCTTATTTAAGTCCTCCCCAAACAGAATATCCCCCTTGAAAGGGAGTACCTCCAGGGTTTTTCTAGAGTCCAGATCCACAGACCAGGATCTCAGCCACAATATCCTGCGAGCAAGGACTGACGTAGTAGAGTCCTTGGCTGCTAGGATACCGGCATCAGAAGCCGCCTCTTTAATATAGCGAGAAGCTGTGACAATATATGACAAGCATTGTCTAGCATGGTCAGAGGAGATTTCAGCTTATAACTCCAAGGCCCATGCTTCAATAGCCTCTGCCGCCCATGTAGCTGCAATAGTGGGCCTTTTTACACCCTCACGGGTGCTGCACATCGCTTTTAGACAACCCTCGACACGTTTATCCGTAGGCTCTTTTAGAGACGTGACGGTAGTGACAGGTAGAGCTGAGGAAACCACCATCCTAGCCACATGCGAGTCTACTGGAGGAGGCGTTTCCCAATTCTTAGACAGCTCTGGCACGAGGGGATAGCGAGCCAGCATCTTCTTTTGAGGCACAAACTTTGTACCCGGGCTTTGCCAGGGTTCCTGACGTATATCCACTAGGTGGTCAGAGTGAGGTAAAACTTGTTTAATCACCTTCTCACGCTTGAACCTATCTGGTTTCTTAGGAGGAACGGATGGCTCGGGATCATCCGTAATCTGCAGAATTAACTTAATAGCCTCCAAAAGATCAGGAACATCCACATGTGAACTACCCTCCCCATCAGCCGTATCTGAGTCAGAACCTGTGGGGTCAGTGTATGTGCCGTCTTCATCAGACGAGATGTCAGTGACAGCAGTGGATTGTGAGGAGACGAGCGCTCGCTTAGAGGACCTCTTGGACTTAGGCGAGCGTTGGTCAGACTTTTTAGTAGTCAGAGACTGGTTCAACTTCTTTAATTGAGCAGATAAATCGTCCGCCCACGGCGGGTTAGCTGCAGGGACCACATACGGTTGTACCGGCATTGGGGGTCCCATAGGGGGTGTTAGTTTATGAACTAGCGTATGCAGAAGCGTGGAAAAAGCGGCCCACGGAGGGTCAGTATGTGCCTCCGTTGCCACAGTCCCACTGGGGGGCAAGGAGCCCCCAGAACCAGAGCCCACAGCTGCTATATTCTCCCCATATGTGCCTGTGGCTTCAGCAACACCAGCAGTGTGTTCCGCCCCAGAACCGTTACCCTCAGAAGCAGACATGATATAACTTGCAGTATGAGGTAACACAGTACAATTATTAGCAGCACTATATCCCTAAACCCAAACCCCTGCGCAGTGTAGTCAGCACCAGCAGAGATAAAGGAGAGATATGGTGACTAAATCACAGAGAAAAATACGTAATACAGTATATCTTTGTGAAAATCCTATATTAGATAAAACCTGACGCACCAAGCCCCCTCGGGTTATAGAATATAGGGATAGCAAGTTGAGTGAAAGACACGAGATGGACACCACTCAGCTATCAATGCACACACAAATAGTCACAGTTTGTACAATGCAGAGGTTATTACCGACAATAATACTGCACTGGACTAGCTTACACAGCTATATAGTCAATAGATATAACACTACACAGTAAGAAACTGGATGTATACTCCAGGGTAATTGTACTATAAACCCCTGACTAAATGCACTCTTTCTTACGAACACTGACTAAAAAGGAAAGTAGAATACTTAAGTGTCATGTAAAGGCACAGCGCTGACAACCAGGCGGCTTTACATAGGAGGATTTGCCCAAGCAGTCCCAGGAACAGTGAGCTGAGGAGTAATGGCACCGCAGACACTGACAGGGAGTGAGGAAAAGACAGAGATGCAAATCCAGGGCGGGAACACTTGCTGGAAATGGCGCCCTGGGGCTGGGGTAGGTGCTTCAGGTCTAAGCCTTATCCCCCTTGCTGGCAAAACCACGGGGTACTGTGGGCGATATTAAGAGAAAACCTGACTTGCGCCCATGCCCTGGTAATCTAGTGGGATCGCCTGTAATCAGTGTCCACCGCCAGCGCGCGCGGCCCGCCTCCCACTGACCACGCCGGATCGCAATAAAGAACGGATCCCGCGAGCGGGACCCACTTACAACCTCCCGAAGCGCGGCCACGCGATCCTGGAGAGCCCCAGCCGTGTGTGTCTAACATGAAGAAAACCGGAGCCTCCGCTGTAGGTACCCGGCAACCAGGGCTCAGGAGTGTACAGCGCCGCTGGGGAGAGCTGGAGCTGCAGCAGTGAATGTCACAAGACATTTACCACCGCTGCTGCCCTTGAAGTCTTCACTTTTTACCTCATAAAAAGCTTTTCTCAGGGCTGCTCCAAGCAGCCCCTCTGTTAAGTGCCTGCTTACTGCAGCACCAACTGACAAACTGAGCTCCTGTGCTGGGAGGCGGGGTGATATAGGAGGCGGCGCTATGCATCTTGGGAAGAAGGTCAAAGCTTTGAGCCTGTTGGTGCCTCGGATCAAGATCCTACTCTACACCCCATTGTCCAGACTTGTGGAGCCCAGTGTACCCCGCAGCAGAAATGGCGCTGAACGCTGCTGGGTCCGCTCTGAGAAGCTCCGCCCCTTCAATGGCGCTGTCTTCCCGCTCTCTGAATGATTATACTGGCCGGAGGAGTTGTGCTGGCCTGGATCCGCAGACCCCGACAGGCTTGATGTGACCAGTGTAGGGTCCGGAGCTGGCCGAGGGCGACCCCCCCCCAGCCGCACCTCAGTACCGATGAGCCTTAAGACCGCGCTCCTACCCTCTAGCCGCCCTCTTCACACTGTCCCCCCGCTTGCCACTTCTTCAGCACCTGAGGGGGTGGCGGCAGGCTGCCGGAGCGAGCATTCCCCTGTGGCGGGGCGCGATCAGACCCCTCTGGAGCTAACGTCCAGTCAGCGGGAGCAGTGGCTCAAGACCCCGCAGGGCGGACACTGGTCCCCCCCCCCCCCCCATCCCTCGCTGCAGGGAGGCTGTCACCAGCAGCCTCCCTGTAAAATAACAAAACCTGAAAAGAAATAAAAAACTGTTTTTTGATTACTCAGTAGAGCTCCCCTAGCTGTGACCGGCTCCTCCGGGCACATTTTCTAAACAGAGTCTGGTAGGAGGGGCATAGAGGGAGGAGCCAGCCCACGCTCTTAAACTCTTAAAGTGCCAATGGCTCCTGGTGTCTATACCCCATGGTACTAATATGGACCCCAGCATCCTCTAGGACTTAAGAGAAAACCAGAATATTTTGTCCCTGTAGTGACGTCATGGCGCGGCCGGAATCATGCCATCACAGACTGGTGGGCGAGTGGCTTTGCAGCCATTGTCTTACAGTCACTGCTGCCAGGACCCGCTGCGGATGCATTGGACCCACCCGCACTGTTGTGCTGGACCTGCCACAGACACCCGGAACTCCCCTGCCGATGCGCCGGACTCGCTGTGGACACCCTTCCCCTCGACGCTTCTGACCCGCTGCGGACCCCCAGGACCCATGCTACTGGTCCCGAGCATTCCGGAAATGGGATACTCAACTTGTAACACAAAAAAGAATATAATACATTTGTTTGCATATCACAATCCATTTTGAGCTAGCTTTTCTAGCAAACAGGTTCTGGGTACAGCCTTTATACCCTGTACTGTAAGACACATAAATGAGAGAAAAGTGATACAGTGGTGCTAACTGATGATGCCAATTACAGGATGACAGTCATGGGGGGGTATCCTATTAGCAACACATTTTTCAGGGGGGGAGGGGGGGGGGGGGAGAAAAAGGCTAATCTCGCGATTTTAGACCGATGGTCATTATAGGCTGTTTTTCGGCAGAACACTGTCCTGTTTTGGCCCGAAAACACATGGGATTTGGGATAAATTCCTGGACCCATATGTTATAGTGTCTCTGAGGGATGGTTATAGGGGATTATGCTTTGCGTGCCTCAGAATGATCCCCGATAAATACCAGGCAGTGATCGCACTGAGCCGAAAAATAAAGTGGGTACCAGGGACCCTTCACTTTTAAAAATTGGGGTCCTACCTATCCTTTTCTGGGTCTCATCGGAATGAAGGTTCTTATTAATTATTCAAATATAGAAACACAGAGTTGATTTGGATACAAAAGTGTTGCAAGGGGAAAGGAGGGGGTGACAATGCTGCTGGACTGTGTCGCATACATGACACCCTGCACCAGAGCTGTAACTAGACATTTTAGCACCCTTCAGCAGAAAGTGAATTGGTGCTCCCCTCCCATACTGGAAAGCATGGGCAGTGCGCGCTGGAGGCGCGCAGAAATCTTTGGGGACGTGGCTACATAGGGAAGGGGAGTGGCCACATAACAGTGCCATTTCACATTACACCACACAGTAGTGCAGCTTACACACTCTGCGCCCGGCAGAGCCCATTCTACACTCTGCGCCCGGCAGAGCCCATTCTACACTCTGCGCCCGGCAGAGCCCATTCTACACTCTGCGCCAGGTAAAATACTGGTCTGGATGGGAAGGGGGCAGAGAGATGGTGGTGGGATGCGGGATCACTGAAGTACACTAGACTGAATGAGGGGGCACTGTAATGGGAGCGACTGGTTGGGTTCTTGCTGAGGGGCAGTGAGATGAGGGCTGGGGGATGGTTGGGTGAGACACTGGGATGAGGGAGTTCATGAGATGGTGGGGGACACTATGAATGGGGAGGCACTGGCAGGATGGGAAGGGGGCAGTGAGATAGGGGTGTGACACTGGGTTGGGGGGGTAATCAGTGTGTCTGGTCTGATTAGGGGGTTCTAGATGAGAGGGTAGTGAGATGGCACGGTGGACTGGTTGAGGAGTAAAGGGGGAAACACTCTGCTGGCAGGGTCAGTAATGGTGGGACACTGGGCTGGAGAAGGGGCAGACGCTGTGAAGCAAGCATTGGCCTGCTGCTGTTCTGTTTCTGCCTGGCCCCGCACACTGGCTCCAGCACCGAACACTTACACCCCTTCCTCAGTGTCCCTGCACCTTACCTGCATCCTCAATTACTTCTGCACTGCCAGCTCTGTGCAGGGATCTGTCCCCCGGTGGCTGGTCCGACAAACTCCATCACTCTGCCAGGTGACTTCACCCGGCGGCGGCTCCGGCTCTGACACAGACCCTGGCTCTCGCTACACGGACACCCCCCCACACACCCGGAGCGCCGCGCTGCTGCTTCCTGTGGTCGGCGGCATAACTATGCTGGCTTACTCACTCCTCTCAGAGGGAGCAGTTTACTCTCTCTGGCCAGTACCGCCGTCTTCCTGCCCAGCAGCAGCCCCCTGACGCGCACGTCTGACCAAAAACGTCAGAGCAAGTGCCAGAGTCAATCCCAATGGAGCACGTCCCCGAAGACCCTCCCATTCTTAAAAAGTGAGTCCCCAGTCCTCATCTTGGCGTAAACTACGCGCGTTTTTGCGATCACTGACCAGGTATCGGGGTTAATTATATCATACTTGCCTACTTTTGAAAAAGCATTTCAGGGAGATGTGACAGTGACACCTATCAGCGCGGACGTGTACTGCTACATCTGAGAGGTGCGTCATAAAAATTACTTAAATCCAAATGTTAATGAGCCCCAAAGTTAGTAAGATCTACTTGCCGAAGAAAAGATATTTTGCAGAATTTGTTTGTGTATTGTGCTGTACAAGAGGTTCGATACAGTGTAAGTGGCAACGAGAAACGTTATTTATAATGCATGTAGCCATAGTGATCATTGTGTATTATAACCAATGCAGGGAAATGGCGCTGATGTTCCCATTTGAATGTATGTATCTGATTTATTTTCCCCCCCAAGAATGTAACAGCTGCATAATGGGGTTAAGGTGCAATCAGGGAGATTGCTGGTCTATTCAGGGAGACTTTCTATTTCAGGGAGTCTCCTGCAGAATACAGGAGCGTAGGCAAGTATGAATTAGATATCTCCCTAAAAATAAACGAAAAACCAGAGTAATCACACATATATAACCTATATCTAGTCTAATAAGCATTAGACATAGCAGTTATAAAATAAATAAAACTACACTATGAGCAGAGTTTGAAGCTGCACAACACGTCCTATTTAAAACAATAGATTGTAATTTACTCAGGGATATGATTTCTTTCTGATCTGTAAAATGACAAACTAAAAGCTATAAAATTAAAAAAACATGCTGCAGCAAATACATTTTTTATATATATATATATATATATATATAAGAATTTACTTACCGACAATTCTATTTCTCGTAGTCCGTAGTGGATGCTGGGGACTCCGTCAGGACCATGGGGATTAGCGGCTCCGCAGGAGACAGGGCACAAAAGTAAAAGCTTTAGGACTAGGTGGTGTGCACTGGCTCCTCCCCCTATGACCCTCCTCCAAGCCTCAGTTAGGATACTGTGCCCGGACGAGCGTACACAATAAGGAAAGATTTTGAATCCCGGGTAAGACTCATACCAGCCACACCAATCACTGTACAACTTGTGATCTGAACCCAGTTAACAGCATGATAACAGAGGAGCCTCTGAAAAGATGGCTCACAACAATAATAACCCGATTTTTGTAACAATAACTATGTACAAGTATTGCAGACAATCCGCACTTGGGATGGGCGCCCAGCATCCACTACGGACTACGAGAAATAGAATTATCGGTAAGTAAATTCTTATTTTCTCTGACGTCCTAAGTGGATGCTGGGGACTCCGTCAGGACCATGGGGATTATACCAAAGCTCCCAAACGGGCGGGAGAGTGCGGATGACTCTGCAGCACCGAATGAGAGAACTCCAGGTCCTCCTCAGCCAGGGTATCAAATTTGTAGAATTTAGCAAACGTGTTTGCCCCTGACCAAGTAGCAGCTCGGCAAAGTTGTAAAGCCGAGACCCCTCGGGCAGCCGCCCAAGATGAGCCCACCTTCCTTGTGGAATGGGCATTTACAGATTTTGGCTGTGGCAGGCCTGCCACAGAATGTGCAAGCTGAATTGTACTACAAATCCAACGAGCAATCGTCTGCTTAGAAGCAGGAGCACCCAGCTTGTTGGGTGCATACAGGATAAACAGCGAGTCAGTTTTCCTGTCTCCAGCCGTCCTGGAAATATATATTTTCAGGGCCCTGACAACATCTAGCAACTTGGAGTCCTCCAAGTCCCTAGTAGCCGCAGGCACCACAATAGGTTGGTTCAGGTGAAACGCTGACACCACCTTAGGGAGAAACTGGGGACGAGTCCGCAGTTCTGCCCTGTCCGAATGGAAAATCAGATATGGGCTTTTGTGAGACAAAGCCGCCAATTCTGACACTCGCCTGGCCGAGGCCAGGGCCAACAGCATGGTCACTTTCCATGTGAGATATTTCAAAATCCACAGATTTGAGCGGTTCAAACCAATGTGATTTGAGGAATCCCAGAACTACGTTGAGATCCCACGGTGCCACTGGAGGCACAAAAGGGGGTTGTATATGCAGTACTCCCTTGACGAATGTCTGGACTTCAGGAACTGAAGCCAATTCTTTCTGGAAGAAAATCGACAGGGCCGAAATTTGAACCTTAATGGACCCCAATTTGAGGCCCATAGACACTCCTGTTTGCAGGAAATGCAGGAATCGACCGAGTTGAAATTCCTCCGTGGGGGCCTTCCTGGCCTCACACCACGCAACATATTTTCGCCAAATGCGGTGATAATGTTGTGCGGTCACCTCCTTCCTGGCTTTGACCAGGGTAGGTATGACCTCTTCCGGAATGCCTTTTTCCCTTAGGATCCGGCGTTCAACCGCCATGCCGTCAAACGCAGCTGCGGTAAGTCTTGGAACAGACAGGGTCCTTGCTGAAGCAAGTCCCTGCTTAGCGGCAGAGGCCATGGGTCCTCTGTGAGCATCTCTTGAAGTTCCGGGTACCAAGTCCTCCTTGGCCAATCCGGAGCCACGAGTATAGTTCTTACTCCTCTCCGTCTTATAATTCTCAGTACCTTGGGTATGAGAGGAAGAGGAGGGAACACATACACTGTCTGGTACACCCACGGTGTTACCAGAGCGTCCACAGCTATTGCCTGAGGGTCCCTTGACCTGGCGCAATACCTGTCCAGTTTTTTGTTGAGGCGGGACGCCATCATGTCCACCTTTGGTTTTTCCCAATGGTTCACAATCATGTGGAAGACTTCCGTGTGAAGTCCCCACTCTCCCGGGTGGAGGTCGTGCCTGCTGAGGAAGTCTGCTTCCCAGTTGTCCACTCCCGGAATGAACACTGCTGACAGTGCTATCACATGATTTTCCGCCCAGCGAAGAATCCTTGCAGCTTCTGCCATTGCCCTCCTGCTTCTTGTGCCGCCCCGTCTGTTTACGTGGGCGACTGCCGTGATGTTGTCCGACTGGATCAGCACCGGCTGACCTTGAAGCAGAGGTCTTGCTAGGCATAGAGCATTGTAAATTGCCCTTAGCTCCAGTATATTTATGTGGAGAGAAGTCTCTAGACTTGACCATGTTCCCTGGAAATTTCTTCCCTGTGTGACTGCTCCCCAGCCTCTCAGGCTGGCATCCGTGGTCACCAGGAACCAATCCTGAATTCCGAATCTGCGGCCCTCTAGTAGATGAGCACTCTGCAGCCACCACAGAAGAGACACCCTTGTCCTCGGAGACAGGGTTATCCGCTGATGCATCTGAAGATGCGATCCGGACCATTTGTCCAGCAGATCCCACTGAAAAGTTCTTGCGTGAAATCTGCCGAATGGAATCGCTTCGTAAGAAGCCACCATTTTTCCCAGGACCCTTGTGCAATGATGCACTGACACTTTTCCTGGTTTTAGGAGGTTCCTGACTAGCTCGGATAACTCCCTGGCTTTCTCCTCCGGGAGAAACACCTTTTTCTGGACTGTGTCCAGAATCATCCCTAGGAACAGCAGACGTGTCGTCGGGATCAGCTGCGATTTTGGAATATTTAGAATCCACCCGTGCTGTTGTAGCAGTACCCGAGATAGTTCTACTCCGACCTCCAACTGTTCCCTGGACTTTGCCCTCATCAGGAGATCGTCCAAGTAAGGGATAATTAAGACGCCTTTTCTTCGAAGAAGAATCATCATTTCGGCCATTACCTTGGTAAAGACCCGGTGTGCCGTGGACAATCCAAACGGCAGCGTCTGAAACTGATAATGACAGTTCTGTACTACGAACCTGAGGTACCCTTGGTGAGAAGGGCAAATTGGGACATGAAGGTAAGCATCCTTGATGTCCAGGGACACCATATAGTCCCCTTCTTCCAGGTTCGCTATCACTGCTCTGAGTGACTCCATCTTGAATTTGAACCTTTGTATGTAAGTGTTCAAAGATTTCAGATTTAGAATAGGTCTCACCGAGCCGTCTGGCTTCGGTACCACAAATAGTGTGGAATAATACCCCTTTCCCTGTTGTAGGAGGGGTACTTTGATTATCACCTGCTGGGAATACAGCTTGTGAATTGCTTCCAATACTGCCTCCCTGTCGGAGGGAGACGTTGGTAAAGCAGACTTCAGGAACCTGCGAGGGGGAGACGTCTCGAATTCCAATCTGTACCCCTGAGATACTACCTGTAGGATCCAGGGGTCCACTTGCGAGTGAGCCCACTGCGCGCTGAAACTCTTGAGACGACCCCCCACCGCACCTGAGTCCGCTTGTAAGGCCCCAGCGTCATGCTGAGGACTTGGCAGAAGCGGTGGAGGGCTTCTGTTCCTGGGAAGAGGCTGTCTGCTGCAGTCTTTTTCCCTTTCCTCTACCCCGGGGCAGATATGACTGGCCTTTTGCCCGCTTGCCCTTATGGGGACGAAAGGACTGAGGATGAAAAGACGGTGTCTTTTTCTGCTGAGAGGTGAGTTGGGGTAAAAAGGTGGATTTTCCAGCTGTTGCCGTGGCCACCAGGTCCGAAAGACCGACCCCAAATAACTCCTCCCCTTTATACGGCAATACTTCCATATGCCGTTTGGAATCCGCATCACCTGACCACTGTCGCGTCCATAAACATCTTCTGGCAGAAATGGACATCGCACTTACTCTTGATGCCAGGGTGCAAATATCCCTCTGTGCATCACGCATATATAGAAACGCATCTATTAAACGCTCTATAGTCAATAAAATACTGTCCCTGTCCAGGGTATCAATATTTTCAGTCAGGGACTCCGACCACGCCACCCCAGCGCTGCACATCCAGGCTGAGGCAATCGCTGGTCGCAGTATAACACCAGTATGTGTGTATATACTTTTTAGGACATTTTCCAGCTTCCTATCAACTGGCTCCTTGAGGGCGGCCGTATCAGGAGACGGTAACGCCACTTGTTTTGATAAGCGTGTGAGTGCCTTATCCACCCTAGGGGGTGTTTCCCAACGCGCCCTAACTTCTGGCGGGAAAGGGTATAATGCCAATAATTTCTTAGATATCAGCAATTTTTTTATCGGGGGAGACCCACGCATCATCACACACTTCATTTAATTCTTCTGATTCAGGAAAAACTACGGGTAGTTTTTTCACACCCCACATAATACCCTTTTTTGTGGTACTTGTAGTATCAGAAATATGCAAAGCCTCCTTCATTGCCGTGATCATGTAACGTGTGGCCCTACTGGAAAATACGTTTGTTTCTTCACCGTCGACACTGGAGTCAGTGTCCGTGTCTGTGTCGACCGACTGAGGTAATGGGCGCTTTAGAGCCCCTGACGGTGTTTGAGACGCCTGGACAGGCACTAACTGTCTTGCCGGCTGTCTCATGTCGTCAACAGTTTTTTGTAAAGTGCTGACACTATCACGTAATTCCTTAAATAAGACCATCCAGTCAGGTGTCGACTCCCTAGGGGGTGACATCACTAATACAGGCAATTGCTCCGCCTCCACACCATTTTCCTCCTCATACATGTCGACACAACGTACCGACACACAGCACACACACAGGGAATGCTCTGATAGAGGACAGGACCCCACTAGCCCTTTGGGGAGACAGAGGGAGAGTTTGCCAGCACACACCAGAGCGCTATATATGTATAGGGACAACCTTTTAAATAAGTGTTTCTCCCTTATAGCTGCTATATATGTTTTTATATACCAAATTAGTGCCCCCCCCCTCTCTTTTTTTACCCTGTTTCTGTAGTGCAGGACTGCAGGGGAGAGTCAGGGAGACGTCCTTCCAGCGGAGCTGTGAGGGAAAATGGCGCTTGTGTGCTGAGGAGATAGGCTCCGCCCCCTTCACGGCGGCCTTTCTCCCGCTTTTTATGAGGTAAAATGGCAGGGGTTAAATACATCCATATAGCCCAGGAGCTATATGTGATGTATTTTTTACCATAAATAGTGTTTTCATTGCGTCTCAGGGCGCCCCCCCCCCAGCGCCCTGCACCCTCAGTGACCGGAGTGTGAAGTGTGCTGAGAGCAATGGCGCACAGCTGCAGTGCTGTGCGCTACCTTTCTTGAAGACAAGATGCCTTCTGCCGCCGATTTCTGGACCTCTTCACTCTTCTGGCTCTGTAAGGGGGCCGGCGGCGCGGCTCCGGGACCCATCCATGGCTGGGCCTGTGATCGTCCCTCTGGAGCTAATGTCCAGTAGCCAAGAAGCCCAATCCACTCTGCACGCAGGTGAGTTCGCTTCTTCTCCCCTTAGTATCTCGATGCAGTGAGCCTGTTGCCAGCAGGACTCACTGAAAATAAAAAAACCTAAGTCTATACTTTTATTCTAAGCAGCTCAGGAGAGCTACCTAGATTGCACCCTTCTCGGCCGGGCACAAAAACCTAACTGAGGCTTGGAGGAGGGTCATAGGGGGAGGAGCCAGTGCACACCACCTAGTCCTAAAGCTTTTACTTTTGTGCCCTGTCTCCTGCGGAGCCGCTAATCCCCATGGTCCTGACGGAGTCCCCAGCATCCACTTAGGACGTCAGAGAAATATATATATATATATATATATATATATATATATATATATACACACACACACACACATATATACATACATACATACATATATATATATATATATAGATACACACAGTTTCCAAGCAACATTACTCACTGTTGGAAGTAATAAACTCTTCACCCTGTTGCTCTCCACAATAGTAGAGACAGGAATAGTGAAGTGAAAGCAGCACTCACGGAATAAATAGGAGCTGTTCTCAAATACAGACGCCTCAACGCAAATATATTTTTATCTGGATAAAGATTAACATAAAAATCTCATTACTACAGTATATATGCATACGCTTCCCATCACCACATGCGACACTCACATTGTTTGTATCCTGGAATGCCATCTTCAGTGTAAAAATCTAAAATATATTATGTGTGTGTGTGTGTATATATATATATATATATATATATATATATATATATATATAAATATATATATACACACATATACATATATACATACACACACACACATACCAAAAAGCGGCGGCACTCGGAGACTTAGACTAACGTGCATAAACAATTTAATGTAAGATCTTACATTAAATTGTTTATGCACGTTAGTCTAAGTCTCCGAGTGCCGCCGCTTTTTGGAATGCATATGTGAGGGGCTTATGCCTCTCAAGGAGGCGGCACAGGAGCAATAATTGGATTCCGTGGGGACGGAGGGAGTGCCGGATCACGCCGGACGATCGATCGATAATTACATATATATATATATATATATATATATATATATATATATATACACACACACACACACACACACACACACACACACACACATTACATACTGTATATAATTTTTTTTTTTATTTTTTTTTTACAGACATACATACAGAGTCATAACTAGACATTGTGGTGCCCTGTGCATGAAAGAGAATTGGTCCCCCATCATATTTAAAACAGGAAGGGGCATGATCACAAAATAAACCCAATTCATACAAATATATTTCATAATATATTCATATATATTAGTATATATATTTATTTAGTGATAAGATCACTGGAATAATGGTGGAAGACTGGTATACTTGCCCCACGTTTCTTACCTATGTGTTTTAAAACCCAGGAATAGTGTGTTGGTTTTGCTGAGAGGTTTTGGTAAGAATCGGATTAGGGTCCTGGGATTGGATGTAAGGGCAGGTTCTCCATCCGTTTAGGCTCAGTTCGTGTCTTTGGGCTTTCAGTATCACAGAAGGCTAATTAGGGCTTTCAGCTGTATGGGAGTGTTAAAAAGGCTGTTAACCTAATCATTTCTCTCTGATACTGCTTGGGAAAAAGAAGACTATGGAGTCTGTGAGAGAAACCTGCTCTTGAAACCAAGTGAGCTGTGCCTGGTGAAATTTTCTTTCATTTTTTGAGAATTATCCTATGTATAGTAAGCGCCAGATGCAAGGTATTTATTTTGATGTGCATTTCTATTTTTTTGCACAGTAAAACTGGTTGAGGCCAGTTGCACCAAACTCTCGATTTTCTCCGCTGCTGCATCCTGCTAGCTACACCAGGAGATGGTACCTGTACCCCTGACCCTGTTACTATTATGTATGTATGTATGTATGTATGTATGTATGTATGTATGTATGTATGTATGTATGAGGTGGGCAACACCAAACATACAGCAGCCAGGAAAATGGCACACCAGTATAGGGTTTTGGTGCAATCTGGCTGTGACTAGTTTTTGTGTGCAGTATATACATCAAAACCTAAAAATAAATCCTAGTGTCTGGGCACTAACTAAACATAATAAATCCCTCTATCAGGGGCAGATGTAATAAGCCTGGAGAAGTGATAAAGCAGTGCTGTAGCAGTGATAAGTGCAAGGTGATACCTCACCAGCCAATCAACTCCAATATGTAAACTGACAGTTAGGAGCTGATTGGCTGGTGCATTATCACATTGAAGTTATCACTGCTGTATCACTGATTTAGCACTTCCCAGGCTTAATACATCTGCCCCTCAGGGTGGTAGGACCTAATGCCCCTACAACAAACACAGGCATATGCACAGTACTTAGGGGGTCATTCTGACTTGATTGCTCCCTGGAGTTCTTTGCAGCGATCAGGTCAGAACTGCGCATGCCCAGGGGTGTGCCGGCGCATGGCTGACAGCCGACGGCTGTTGTTGCCTAGCGATCGTCTCTGCCTGATTGAGGGGCAGAGGTGGTCGCTGGGCGGGGGCGGCACGGCGGCGTTAGTCCAACGCAGGCGTGACCGGACCGTGGGGGGGGGGGGGGCAGGCCGCAGTAGCTGCGTGACGTCACATGCAGCCGCTGCGACCCGGGCAACGACGAGTAGCTCCCCGCTAGCACGCAAAAGCTGCTCTGGCCGAGAGCTACTCCTGAAGTGCAAAAGCATCGCCGCTGTGCAATGCTTTTGCACTTCTGCGACGGGCAGGGACTGACATGCGGGGCGGGCAAGCCCTGTGCTGGGCGTCCCCCGGCATGTCTGTGTTCCTGATCATAGCTGTGCTAAATTTAGCACAGTTACGATCAAGTTGGAATCACCCCCTTAGTCAGTAAATCAGTGTCCCATCACATGCCTGCTACCCGTTTCCCCAAGTAGTCAAACCCTGAGCCAAGCTCTGACACAGCTAATATCAGCCTCTCACAGGTGCAGGCACCAAATTATCCTGCTCTCAGGTTGAAGGCCTAAAGATCCAAAATGGGCCTTGCGGCTGGAACCCTCCCTTCTCTCTCACATCCACACCCCTAGGAGACAATTCCAGCTTTTACTGAAAGCCCAAACTCTAAACTCTGTTTAGTAAAACAGACATTTCATGGGCGTTTAAAACACATAGGCCGGATTTCCGGCATAAACATATCTCCGTTCATTTCTTTACCAGTGCTTCTATTACAATATAGGCTAAGACACAATCTACATTTGGAAAAATGTTTTTACGTTCCAATCAAATCCATTCTGTATACGTATAAATATTAAACGTGTGCCAGGATTTAGCATGGTAAAAACTTAAGGGGGGTACACACGGAGAGATCAGTTCTTCAAATCGAAGCAATCTGACTAGATTACTTAGATTTTATTGATGGATCTGTCGTGTGTATGCCCCACAGCTATAGTGATGCGCAGCCCCGTGCGTCGCTATTGCCGGTGCTAGATTGTGTGCCTGCATGCAGGCCAATCTAGCACATTGCTTGTTTCACCCGCTTTGTGAAATGAACGGCCCTACCCCGCTCAGCACACATCACGCTGTGCTGAGTGGGGGCAGAGATGTGTGCTGAGCGGTATGTGACAGATCGCTCAGCACACATCTCTCCCCACGTGTACTGCCCATTACCAGCCTGCTGGGCGCAGGTTTCTGGATTTCAGTGTCATGCAGCGGTCACTGCTTAGCGGTGTCTCATGTCTCTACCCAACGCTCCTGCCCGTATTCCATCCTGGCGTACGTACATTGAGATCCAGCAGGCTTCAGTCTCTGGGCACCACCCGGTCAGCTGACTGTGGACAGTGTCAGAATACTGGACTATTTCATGTTTACCTTCTGTTCTGCATGGGTTTCAGGATTTCTATCAGTCTTGCAGACTTCAGCTTCCAAGCTGCAGCGTGTTTGTGTTCAAACTGCAGTCTGTGTTTCTCACTCCCGATTACTCACACAAATTCCTACACAGATGGCTTAATCAGCAGGATCTTGTGTGCAGTTTCTGTCCTCTGTTCATTTTATCCACATGTGGTTTCCAGCAGCTGCCGCTGTCTCCCATTGTTGTCCATGATGTCTGCTTTGGGCCTAGTCCAGAGTTCCCTCCAAAACTGGACCTGGGCACTGCCATCTTGGATTTGTCAGCTGACCGGTCTGTTTTCCAATGGGATTCCTGGTGTGTCTCAGCTGATTCTCTACACCAATGAGAAGCTACCGGAGGGTATATAACCAGGATTCTGGGAACATGAAGTGGCCTGAACAACTGTTTTCTCTAGTGAATGCAAGCTCCCGTTTGCTGTTCTCAGGCTCTGTACTGTGTCCTCACAAGGATCTCCAGTGCTTCACAGTATTCTTCAGTGCTTACAATGTCCTCCAGTGCCACTTAACGAATATCTTGATGCGTTCTCCAATGGCGGGTGCCATTGTTTATCTGCAGCATAAGTTATCAATTACTTCAGGAGAGTGAGATACAGGGAGACTTACCCCGCTTCCAGGATCGATCAAAACTTTGCGAACACTGAGTGGATCCAGACGCTATAAGTGTACACAGCCGCTCCGTGAACTATAGTGAACACTGACGCACCAGTCACACAGCCGCCTATGCTGCGACTGGGTCCCTTAGTACACAGCATCTTGGTCGTCAGTGGGAATTCAGTTCATGGCGGGAGACTCGGAGGAAACTGGTCATGAACCAAGTGTGGGGGTGGGGGGGCGACCAGGGGAGTGTCCTTACCAAATCTAAAGTGTGGAACAGTTTTTCTGTATCATCTTTTGGTTCAGGAAAGAATGCTGGTAATGCAATATCTTGATGAAGATGAAACACAGATGCCACTTTTGGAACAAACTCTGGATTTGTTATTATTCAGTCTGGTCTTCTATTTATAAATGGCTCTTCTGTCCATAGAGCCTGTATCTCACTCACTCTTTTAGCAGATGTAATTGCTATCAAAAAGTCCACCGTCCACGTTAGGTGTTTGAGATTGGATTGCTCCAGAGGTTCAAAGGGAGTACCCATTAAAGCTCTTAGAATTAAATTAAGATCCCATGGACCCATAGTAGATCTAATTTGTGGCCTTAATCTTTTGATTGCTTGACAGAACTTTTTCACAAGATCATTTTCGGCTAGTTTTACATCCAGAAGTACACGAGGAACTGATATTTGAACCTTGAGAGTAGCAACTGCTAGGCCCTTAGTAAATTCTTCATGCAGAAACTAACACTTGAGCGATATATCTGCTTCTAGAGCTCTCATCTACAATGAGAGCTCTAGGATATTATTATCCTTTATTTATATGTAGCGCCACAAGGGGTCCGCAGCACCCAATTACAGAATACATAAATAATCAAACAGGAAAACAGCAACTTACAGTTGATGACAGTATAGGACAAGTACAGGGTAAATAAACATAGTTACATCAGCAGATGACACTGGAATAAGTATCAGGTGGCAGAAGACTGCTGGATGTGGTGCAGTTGAAGATTATTAAAGTAAGAAAGGATAAGCACATGAGGGAAGAGGGCCCTGCTCGTGAGAGCTTACATTCTAAAGGGGAGGGGTAGACAGACAGGGGTGACACAGATGGGGTACATAGAGAGCGTAGAACAGAGGGTTAGGATGAGATTTGGCTGGGTTTGGTGAAGAAGTGGGTCTTGAGAGATCGTTTGAAGTTTTGTAGAGAGGTGGAGAGTCTGAGGGGGAGAGGTAGGGAATTCCAAAGAAGTGGTGCAGCACGTGAAAAATCTTGGAGGTAGGAGTGGGAGGAAGTAATCCGTAGGCAGGATTGTCGGCGTGCATTAGCAGAGCGAAGAGGACGGGTGGGAGTGTAAAGGGAGATAAGGTCAGAGATGTAGATGGGAGAGGAGTGGGTGAGGGCTTTGTAAGCGAGTGTGAGAAGCTTGAAATGGATTCTGAAAGGGAAGGGGAGCCAGTGAAGGTCTAGTAAGAGAGGAGAGGTGGACGTAGTGCGTTTGGTGAGGAAGATGAGCCGGGCAGCAGCATTGAGGATAGATTGGAGTGGAGAGAGGTATTTGTCAGGAATGCCAGTCAGGAGCAGATTACAGTAGTCCAGTCTGGAGATGACCAGTGAGTGGATAAGAGTCTTAGTAGCATCCTGGGTCAGAAAGGGTCTGATCCTGGAAATATTTTTTAGATGAAAATGGCAGGTTTGTGAGAGGTGCTGAATGTGTGGTTTGAAGGAGAGGGAGGAGTCAAGGATTACTCCAAGACAGCGCACTTGGGGGCTAGAGGAGATAGTAGTGCCATCAATAGATAATGAGATTGTAGGAGGTGAGGTTATGCGGGAGGGAGGAAAGATGATCAGCTCTGTCTTAGACATGTTAAGTTTAAGAAAGCGCTGGGACATCCAGGAAGAGGTAGCAGAGAGACAGTTGGAGATACGAGTGAGGAGAGCAGGGGAGAGGTCTGGAGAGGAAAGATAGATTTGGGTGTTATCAACATAGAGATGATATTGGAAACCAAAAGAACTAATGAGCTTACCTAGTGAGGACGTATAGAGAGAGAAGAGAAGAGGACCAAGGACAGAACCTTGGGGTACCCCTACAGTTAGTGGAAGTGAGGGGGGGTGGAGTCATGAGAGGAGACAGAGAAAGAACGGTCAGAAAGGTAGGAGGACAGCCAAGAGAGGGCAGTGTCACACAGACCAATGGAGTGAAGAATTTGCAGTAGGAGAGGATGGTCCACAGTGTCAAAAGCAGCAGAGAGATCAAGTAGAATAAGTATAGAGTAGTGTCCCTTAGATTTAGCAGCATGGAGGTCATTGCACACTTTTGTAAGGGCAGTTTCAGTGGAGTGGAGAGGACGGAAGCCAGACTGGAATGGGTCAAGCAGTGAGTGTGAGGAAAGAAAGGAAGTAAGGCGGTTGTAGACTATACGCTCAAGGAGTTTGGAGGCAAAAGGGAGGAGAGAGATGGGTCGGTAGTTGGAGAGAGTGTTTGGATCAAGTGTAGGTTTTTTAAGAATAGGAGAGATGAGTGCATGCTTGAAGACAGAGGGGACAGTGCCTGATGAGAGGGACAGATTGAGAAGGTGGGAAAGATGGGAACAAGCAGAAGGAGAGAGGTAGCGGAGGAGGCGGGAGGGGATAGGGTCAAGTGGGGAGGTGGTGAGGGGACAGGAACGAATGAGGGCCATGACTTCCTCTCCAGATGCATGGGAGAAAGATGTCAGAGTAGGTGCGAGGGATGGGGAGGGTTGGTAAGGGATGGGAGAAAGCTGGTTACTGATGGTCTGGTGTGATGTGATGTCCTGACGTATGGAGTCAATTTTGGATGTGAAGTAAGTGGCAAAGTCAAGAGCAGAGAGTGAGGAAGGGAGACGAGGTGGAGGTGGGCAGAGGAGTGAATTGAGAGTGGCAAAGAGGCGCCGGGGGTTGGAAGATGAGGTTCTTGAAGTATGACTGTTTAGCAAGAGAAAGGGCAGCACTGAAGGATGAGAGCATAAGTTTGAAATGGAGGAAGTCTGCCTTAGAGCGTGATTTCCTCCAGTGTCGCTCAGCAGTACGTGAGCATTTTTGCAGATGATATCTGGTGCATTTGGTGTGCCAGGGTTGAGGTGTTAATTTGCGAGGGTGAATAGTGGTTGGTGGAGCAACAGTCAAGAGCAGAAGTAAGGGATGCATTGTATGTGGAAGTGGCTTGTTCAGGGCATGAGAGAGAGAATAGGAGAGAGAAGTGAATCAAACAGGGAGGAATGGAATGTGGTGTCAATAGCTTCAATGTTACGCTTAGTGATGGTAGCCTTAGGAGGTAAAGATGGGGAAGTCGAGAGAGATAGGTTAAAGGAGAGCAGGTGGTGGTCAGAGAGGGGAAATGGGGAGTTGGAAAAATCAGAAATATCACAGCGGTGAGCGAAGACCAGATCCAGTGAGCTCCCATCATTCACATGGGAGGGTGAGGAGGTCCACTGGGAGAGATCAAGTGAAGAGGTGAGGTTAAGGAGTTTAGAGGCAGGGGATTGTGTGGGGATGTCAATACGGATGTTGAAATCGCCTAGGATAATGGAGGGAATGTCAGAAGAGAGTAAGTGAGGAAGCCAGGAAGCAAAGTTGTCGATGAATTTGGAAGCAGTGCCAAGGGGGCGGTAAATGACAGCTACTCTAAGATGGACTGGTTGGAAGAGGCGTATGGCATGGACCTCAAATGTAGATAATGTAAGGGATGGTTCTGGTGGTATGAGTTGGTAGGAGTAACTAGAAGGTAAAAGGACCCCAACACCACCCCCATGGCGACCCCCAGGTCGGGGTGTGTGTGTGAATGTGAGGCCCCCAGCAGAGAGAGCAGCAGGAGAAGTAGTGTCAGAGGGCGTAATCCAAGTTTCAGTAATGGCTAGTAGGTGTAGGGAGTTGGAAATGAAAAGGTCATGAGTGGGGACCAGTTTGTTACAAACAGATCTGGCATTCCAGAGGGCACAGGATAGGGGGTATGAGTTTGTGGGAGAGATGTGAATGAGATTATCAGGGTTGCTGTAGTGATGAGGTGAGATTAATTTTGAGGGCAGGGATGATGAGAGAGTAGTGATGGTGCGGGTGCCTGAGCTGGGAGGGGAAACTGCAGGAGGTGGGCAGGGAGGGAGGTCGTTGTGATGTGGATGAGGGTATGGGGAGGTGACAGGGAATGGAGAAAGGGAGCAGGGCTGAGTTGTTGGGTAGCAGGACCATGGGGCAGAGGTAAATGAAAGTGGGGTAACCGGAAAGGAGGGGGAAGGAAACAGAGGGATGGAGGGGAGATAGAGGAGGAGGTGTAGGAGACTAGGGTGGAAGGATAAAGATACATTATTAGGTAGACACTGAGTGATGTGGGGAGTATAAGAAAGCCTTGACATAGTGTTAAGTAGGTAAATAGGTTGAGGGAAAGTGGAAGTAGGAGAGGAGACTGTAAGGGAATCAGAGCAGAAGAATTGCAGAAATGCAGGTGAGAAAAGCAGTGTAGGCTCAATGGGTGTAGGTTTAGTATGAAATGAGTCAAAAGCGTAGATAAAGTGGGTGCAAAAATTTATTTGGGCTGTAAGAAATGAAAGGATTGTGAGAGGGTTAAGAAGTAATGGTAATTCTGTAAGATTTTTTAAGTGTTTGTAGATGAGAAGATGAACTCACAATTGTCCCAAAGAAGATCTTTGTGATCCTGATTATGGATGGAAACCAGATCTTACATATGTTCTTTTCTGCAAATGGGTTGCATAGTGTTCACAGAGTTAAAGTTGGAGGGTGATAAATTTGCATATGCAGTTGATATTGATAAGTAGTTCATCTGTTGTTTGATGTTTTCTTTCAGTTTTTTGTCCAGTTTAAGTCCAGGCTAAGTCCAGGCTTTGATATTAAAATTATATATCTGCTCCCTTTGAGCCTCCTCCCTTAGAGTCCTACACCCTGGATCAATCAGCCAGGCTTAATCAGCCAAGTATACTCGAATATGAACTAACATTAACATGTGTAAGGTATAGGTTCACTGATTAAAACCCCACCCATTGCCCAACACCCTCTGATGGGCAATAAAGCTAAACAAACAAATAATGATATGGGAGGAGGACATCCCAAATTCCCCAAATATCTAACAATTAAACAGGCTAAATTCTGCACAAAACAATAACTCCAGATTACCTGAGCAAACAGACACTGTAGAGTATAGTATCCTAGATCACTGTGCAACTGCTGAGAGTTGTAGTAATTATTTTGATTACCTAAGCAAACAGACACTGTATAGTATCCTAGATCACTGCGCAACTGCTGAGAGTTGTAGTAATTACTTTGATTACCTGTAGGTGAGAGAATAAGATGTTAGGAGGAGATCGTAGTCCTTTGCCTACTGTATTAAGTCCAGGCTTTGATATTAAAATTATATATCTGCTCCCTTTGAGCCTCCTCCCTTAGAGTCCTACACCCTGGATCAATCAGCCAGGCTTAATCAGCCAATGAGAGCTCTACATTTTTTCCAAACCTTATAAAATATTTGCAAAGCAAGTATCCTTTCTTGCTTGTAGTAATATCTGAATCACTTGTTCCGAAAGTCCTTTTCTCCTCAATATTTCCCGCTCAACCTCCAGACCATTAAATTTAGAGACACCAGATTCCTCTAGTAACTTTCCTAGTGCCATTGAAAACCAGGCCCTCCTTAACCAATATGGTAAGATTGCTTTTACCTCTGCTTTTTCTTCTCTAATTTTCTTGAGTATCTGGTATATCATTGGAAGAGTCGGTAAGATATAAGAGGTTAAAACTCCTTTTTTGTGTTCGTGCATCTACTCATATCCCTGGTACCTGATGTCTGGAGAAATACTGCTTCACGGGCATGGCAGAGCGTGAAGAGTGCCCTGCACTACATGGTCTGTGTATGAGCACCGGTGACTCCATATTTGCTGTGGGAGAGCTGCTAAGTAGCGGGTGGCTAAAGTTGCAGTGGCGGCTGAGGGGGCTGCACATATTGCTGTAGAGAAGCCAGAAAGGGGGTACATAGATATGCATAGCTCAGATTTTGTGACATCAGATAGTGGGAAGGCAGAGATGGGTGCCGCATGGCGCTGTCAAACACATGGTTGGAAAGCACTACAAAAGTGTTGTAGGGGGTGAGAGGGTGGCAATGCTGCTGGGCTGTGCAGCATACAGGACACTAGGCACAGTCACTGGTATTCAAGTCACACTGCCTGTAATTTATGTGCTGAGTGAGCAACTTCAGTGAGACTCGCTGTGCTGGATGCCTTTGCTTGTAAAGTAGAATGTATTATTTAATGTATTTTTAATAATTTATTGTCCTGTTTTTTAATCATATAATTTATGTAGCTACCTATGCCAGTGATCTCAAAATACTATAGAAAGTGAGGGAAAAATTTGTGGGTATCTGTGCCAATAAGTATCCTCAGACTATGGGGTCTATTCATGAAGCAGTGAAAAGAGTGGAGAAACAGACCAGTGGAGACGTTGCCCATAGCAACCAATCCGCATCTCCCTTACATTTTATAGAATGTAATTGATAAAGGCTTCCTCCAAAGCTGATTGGCTGCCATGGATAACATCTCCAATGATTCTTTTCTCCAGTCTTTTCACTGCTTCATGAATAGACCCCTCTGTCTCCCCATTCCAATTGTTCCATGGACTCCCTGCCCCTCTACCATTGTTAGACTGGGGGGGCAGGTTTGGGCTGCTAGAAGGGAGGGTTAGGGCCACTGGGAGAAGGTACGTATACTTACCTTCTGCCTGTAAGGATTCTCAACGTCGGGTTGTCATTGTCTGAATTTTGACCGCCGGCATCCCAACCACCAGCATTTCAATCCTAACTCGTGTAGGGCATGTGCGGTGGTCTAATGACATAGGGGGAGCTAAAAAGCACAAAATGAATTGGGACCCAGAAAAAGTGGAGTAGGACCCCAATTTTTTAAATGTAAGAAGTCCCTGGGACCCACTTTTTCGCTCAGCGTAATCACTGTGATACCATGCCTTTCTTTGTTTTTTTATGATCAGTATCCTAGAGTTTCTGACTTCCAAATCTCTTCCTTTCATGGCTGTAACAGCAGGTAATCATAGATTACAGCATTTCATGAAATTATGGAAGGAGATTCAACAATCCCTCAAGAAGGCTTCAAGTCATTCTAAAGATTTTGCTGACCGCAAAAGTCTAGCAGTTCCAAATTGAAAACCAGGAGACCTTGTATGGGTGTCCATTCGCCATCTTAGACTCTGGGTACCCTTCATGAAGTTTGCTCCCAGGTTCTTCAGACCCTTTCCTGTCACCGGGTAATTAATCCAGTGGCCTACAAGCTGAAACTTCCTCCTTATTACAGGATACCAAATTCTTTTCTTATTTCTTTATTACAACCTCTTATTTTAAACCAGTTTCATTAAACTCCTCCCTAGACTCCACACACTCAGACACATCGGGGGTATCGGGTTTGAAGTGGAAATCATTTTGGACTCTTGCTTTAGATATGGTAGTGTGGCCGGAGAGACTAACCAGCCACACGTGTAATGGCGGCTGCGGCACTGAAGGGGTTAACCCTCGTGCCCGGCGCCATTTTGCGGACAATAGGCGCTTGGCGTCACTGTTAAATGTACTTACGGCGCTGGGCGCAGACTGTTTAAAAATGTTTAATGATGTGTCTTAACATGTCATATGTAGTGCTCTGTGCACAATTGCAGGAATGCATGTTTAAATGTTTTTATATTTAAGATGTCACCTGTATTTTAAAGGGAAAAAGGCACTTACTATGTCTGAATAATCATCTCCTATCTTCTGAGCATAGTAAGTGGCATGCTAATGGCCCTGTCCTAGCAGAGAGGTGTGAATGACAATACCTTTTGATGTGTAAGTTCCTTAGAGAAAGATGCTAATCACGGGGGAGGGGGGGGGGGGGAATCTCCTTATCCCATATATAAAGTATATGGGCTTGGAACCTGTTTCATGTAGCTGATTTAATTGATATACGAATCCTGAATGGTAGATGCAGGAAGGAAGAATATTTGTTTGGTAAATCAAATACAAACAGTCTTTGAATTTGTGTGTTAAATGTATAAATGGTGAAGTGTAAACTCCCAGGTGGTAGGAATTGGAGTTTAAATTATACAAAACTTTGTCTGTGTGTGGCAGGAAAAAGGAAATAGCTTTTTTGCACTTACTGTATAATCCTTGTAAGATGTAATTTAGTTATATTTTGTAAGATATCCTGATTAGATGGAAAGGACTGTGGCTTGTGATTTTACTGTATAAAAAGAGGAGGCTGTGAGCCTCCAGTGTGTATTATACCATTTTGATTCTGTTGTAACATCTTGCTGTACTGCTCAGCCTTTTTGAAGGCTGTGTTGGGCAAATAAAGATCTTCTGCCTAAAGACGACGCTTCATCTTGTGACCTGCACGCCTATGCAAAACATAGACCCGTTCTTCGGCTGTCCAGGGAGCACACCAACGTCTCCAAGTTCCGCCTTCCTGCCAGCTACCGGTAGAGGACTAGTGGGGATTCGTCCATACCACACAGGTATGGTAAGGCAGCGTGTCGGCACATACAGAGCAGAACCGTGGTTCCAAACGCCACGGCAGGTTAGGAGTTTGGTGGCAGCATAAACCCACCCACAGCGCAGTGGGTGGAGTCAGTAACAGGCGGTTACAGACTGTAAGCGGGAATCCCCTATGTGGCCAGGTCCCGTGTGACCTAAGCATCCAATCTGTGTACTGGGGACGAGGCCGTCCGTCACAGGTAGTTTACAGTACCTCATCGATTGGAAAGGGTATGGGCCAGAAAAAAAGACCCTGGATAAACGCTCCTGATTTTCATGCTCCACAATTAAGTCAAGCTTTTTATGCAGACTCAGCGTGGTAAACACTTACCAGCCTGCTAGACGCAAGTTTTGATTTGGGGATTTCAGCGTTATGACCCTCTGTCACCATTTAGCAAGGGGTATAAAAGGTGCCTTCTGACGATCAGAAGGAGCCAAAGCAACATTTGTCTTCAGGCATCCTGTGGCTCCAGTTACCAGATCTCCCTGTGTATCTGCATATCTTACAGTGCTAAGCTATTCCGATAAAGCCCGGATCCAGTGTGCCAAGCTAATCACCGTGCCAAGCAATTCTGGTTCAAGAACAGATTAATTATGCTAAGCTATTCTGGTCAAGCCCAGATCCATTGCACTAAGCTATTCCAGTCCAACCCAAATCCAATGTTCCATGCTATTCCAGACAGGCCCGGATTGATTGTACTAAGACAGAGGTTCCCAAACGCGGTACTCAAGGCACACCAACAGTCCTGGTTTTAAATGTATCCATGCTTGGCCACAGGTGACTTAATTAGCACCTTAGTCAATTTGATTTAACCATCATGGATATACCTAAAGCTTGGACTGTTGGGGTGCCTTGAGGACCGCATTTGGGAACCTCTGTACTAAAATAATCATAGTGCTAAACTACTCCGGTCCAGCATGGATCCATTGTGCCATGCTATGCCGATCCAGTCCGGATACATTGTACCAAACTATTCATAGGCCAGATCCATTGTGCCAAGTTGTTCCGGTCCAGCCCAGAGCCATTGTACCTAGTGATATTCCCATACCAGTGTGGACTCAGTTATTGTTTTCACCAAGGCCCTGTATATTCTAGCCAAAATATTACTTAGGAGAAGAATCCTTTTCTACAATTACAGTCATTAGGACTAATCTAATAGGACTGTATTCAGGTCTACGACTTGGTTTAAAAAAAAAAACCTGAAAGCAGTATTGCGTTTGAATCATTGAATGTATTAAGTGCAGTATGCCAATTTAAAATAATTAGGGCACCGTTTTGGAAAATTGTGTATTATTTTATACACACACACACACACACACACACACACAATGTTGAGTAGTTGGCAACTTTGCTCAGAAGGTACATCAATTTAGGGTTCCAGGCAAGTAAACAGTATATGGTATGGTATGGTATACACAGCACTGCAACATTTGTAGAAAGTTTTTATTAGTCAAAAGTAGCAGCAATGTTTCGTGCATAGGACTGCCCTTTATTAAGCTTGATTGGCCTAGTTAAACACTATGGAAATGATGGACCCCATTTTGAACAATAAACAAGTCCAACAGGACGCACTGTCTTTCACCTGTGTGCGCCTCAGCCAACAGAAATGCTCAACTCTCCCTGTTCAATTGCCAGTGTCGCCTCAACAAGGAATAGTTGTCAGAGACCTCCTGAGTCCACTCTCGGCCCTCCCCACCAGCTGAGCTAATTACAGTGCACCCAGATGATCGTAGCAGCCCCACCCCTTGCTGTATGTGTATCAGCTACTGCTGCTAGCTTACCGAGGCTCTGTGGGCCCAGCAGCACCGTGTGAGGAAGGTCAGGAAGACGGCCAGCCTGGTCACGCTGCTGTGCGAGCAACCTGCCACGTACAGATCCGTAAGGGCCAATACCCGGCGGCGGTGGAGGCAGACTTCCAATGCACGGACTGCAAGGGAGGATCAACACCTTCCGTGGCCCTGGCCATATGCTTGGCTATCTTGTGCAGGAGCTCAGCCACCTGCGCCACACCCTGCGCTGCTATGTCTGTGGGCTGGAGGCCGCAGTTATAGGCCTGTGCCATAGACTCAAGGTGGTGGCCAGTGTCCTTCTTGCCACTACTAGTACTGTCCCCTCCATAACTCCAACACTGCCATTAACCCTCCTCCTTGCTCCCCTGTACTGCCCCAGTTGCTACCTACCCGTTACCCCCTCCCTACCCCCCCAGCACTGCCTGTCCCTAACCTCGTCCTTGCTCCCCTATACTTTTAGTGAGGAATACCAGGGACCCACAACTGTTTTTGCCCAGCGCAATCACTGAGGTGCATTTGCAAGGGTTGTTTTTCCTCATTTTCAGTAGTGTACACAAGCTGTCTAACAAAGCAAAAACTATTTAATCTCGTATTTGTCAGACATCAACTTCCTTTCTTTTAAAGGGACACAATTAAGAAAAAAACAATCAGTATTTATAGATAATTTAGCATTTATTTTCTGTTTCATTAATTCCTTGGTTCAAGTTCAGAACATTGTGCCCCTGGGGTTACCATAACTTGTTTAGAACATTGAATCACTAATTTAACACTTTGGGGGTATTCAATAACAGTAATTGAATACCCCCCAAAGTGTTAAACTATCTAAAAATGGTGTCGCTGGGGTCTATTCAACTAGCACCGATAAGGCGGTGCATGCTGTGAATTACAAGGGAATTTGTTTCACCGGCCTCAGCCAAGCCTAACCAAATACTTAAAAAATAAGAATTTACTTACCGATAATTCTATTTCTCGTAGTCCGTAGTGGATGCTGGGAACTCCGTAAGGACCATGGGGAATAGCAGCTCCGCAGGAGACTGGGCACATCTAAAGAAAGCTTTAGGACTATCTGGTGTGCACTGGCTCCTCCCCCTATGACCCTCCTCCAAGCCTCAGTTAGGATACTGTGCCCGGACGAGCGTACACAATAAGGAAGGATTTTGAATCCCGGGTAAGACTCATACCAGCCACACCAATCACACTGTACAACCTGTGATCTGAAACCCAGTTAACAGCATGATAACAGAGGAGCCTCTGAATAGATGGCTCACAACAAGAACCCGATTAGTTAACAATAACTATGTACAAGTATTGCAGACAATCCGCACTTGGGATGGGCGCCCAGCATCCACTACGGACTACGAGAAATAGAATTATCGGTAAGTAAATTCTTATTTTCTCTGACGTCCTAGTGGATGCTGGGAACTCCGCAAGGACCATGGGGATTATACCAAAGCTCCCAAACGGGCGGGAGAGTGCGGATGACTCTGCAGCACCGAATGAGAGAACTCCAGGTCCTCCTCAGCCAGGGTATCAATTCGTAGAATTTTGCAAACGTGTTTGCCCCTGACTAAGTAGCTGCTCGGCAAAGTTGTAAAGCCGAGACCCCTCGGGCAGCCGCCCAAGATGAGCCCACCATCCTTGTGGAATGGGCTTTTATTGATTTAGGCTGCGGTAATCCTACCACAGAATGCGCCAGCTGAATAGTGCTACAAAACCAGTGCGCAATAGACTGCCTAAAAGCAGGAGCACCCAGCTTGTTGGGTGCCATCAGGATAAACAGCGAGTCAGTTTTCCTGACTCCAGCCGTCCTGGAAAAATAAAATTTACAGGGCTCTGACTACGTCCAGCAACTTGGAATCCTCCAAGTCCCCAGTAGCCGCAGGCACCACAATAGGTTGGTTCAAGTGAAAACCTGAGACCACCTTCGGGAGAAACTGAGGACGAGTCCTCAACTCTGCCCTATCCATACAGATAAGGCCTTTTACATGACAAAGCCGCCAATTCTGACACACGCCTGGCCAAGGCCAACAGCATGACCACTTTCCACGCGAGATACTTTAGCTCCATGGTTTTAAGTGGCTCAACCAATGCGACATTAGGAAATCCAACACCACGTTGAGATCCAAAAAGTGCCACAGGAGGCACAAAAGGAGGCTGAATATGTAGTACTCCTTTAACCAAAGTCTGAACTTCAGGCAGTGAAGCCAGTTTTTTTCTGGAAGAAAATCGACAGAGCCGAAATCTGGACCTTGATGGACCCCAATTTGAGGCCCAAACGTCACCCCTGCTTGCAGGAAGTGCAGGAATCGACATAATTGAAATTCCTCCGTCGGGGCCTTCATGGCCTCCCACCAAGCAACAAATTTTCGCCAAACGCGGCAATAATGTCTTGCGGTGACATCCTTCCTGGCTATGATCAGGGTAGGGATGACTTCCTTCGGAATACCCTTTTCCTTTAGGATCCGGTGTTCTACCGCCATGCCGTCAAACGCAGCCGCGGTAAGTCTTGGAACAGACAGGGTCCCTGCTGCAGCAGGTCTTGTCTGAGCGGCAGAGGCCAAGGGTCCTCTGCCAGCATCTCTTGAAGTTCCGGGTACCAAGCTCTTCATGGCCAATCCGGTACCCCGAGTATGGTTTTCACTCCTCGCCTTCTTATTATTCTCAGTACCTTGGGTATGAGAGGTAGAGGAGGAGACACATAAACCGACTGGTACACCCACGGTGTCACTAGAGCGTCCCCAGCGATCGCCTGAGGGTCCCTTGACCTGGCGCAATATCTTTTCAACTTCTTGTTGAGGCGGGACGCCATCATGTCCACCCATGGTCATTCCCAACGGTTTACCCGCATTTGGAAAACATCTGGATGAAGTCCCCATTCTCCTGGGTGTAGGTCGCCCATCGGAGAATCCTTGTGGCTTCTGCCATCACCATCCTGCTTCTTGTGCCGCCCTGTCTGTGTACATGGGCGACCGCCGTGATGTCGTCTGATTGGATCAGTACCGGCTGGTTCTGAAGCAGGGGCCTTGCTTGTCTTAGGGCATTGTAAATGGCCGTTAGCTGCAGAATATTTATGTGAAGCGAAATCTCCTTGGAAATTTCTTCCCTGTGTGACTGCACCCCAGCCCCGAAGGCTGGCATCCGTGGTCACCAGGACCCAGTCCTGTATTCCGAATCTGCGGCCCACTAGTAGATGAGCCCTCTGCAGCCACCACAGCAGCGACACCCTGTTTCTTGCTGACAGGGTTATCCGCTGTTGTATCTGTACATGGGACCCGGACCATTAGTCCCACAGGTCCCACTGGAACGTCCTTGCGTGGAGTCTTCCGAATGGAATTATGCTTCGTACGAAGCTACCATTTTTCCCAGGACTCGTGTGCATTGATGTACCGACACCTGTCCTGGTTTTAGGATGTCTCTGACTAGAGATGACAACTCCTCGGCTTTTTCCACTGGAAGAAACACTCTTTTCTGGTCTGCGTTCAGAAACATTCCCAGGAACAGAAGACGTGTCGTCGGGACCAGCTGTGACTTTGGAATATTGAGAATCCAGTCGTGCTGTTGTAGCACTTCCCGAGAGAGTGCTACCCCCACTACCAACTGTTCTTTGGACCTCGCCTTTATCAGGAGATCGTCCAAGTACGGGATAATAAAAACTTCCTTCTTGTGAAGGAGTATCATCACTTCGGCCATTACCTAGGTAAAGACCTTCGGTGCCGTGGACAACTCCAACGGCCGCGTCTGGAACGGATAGTGACAGTCCTGTACCACATATCTGAGGTACTCCTGGTGAGGGGGGGGGGGGGGGGGGGGGGGGACATGCAGGTACGCATCCTTGATGTCCAGGGAGACCCTGTAATCCCCCTCGTCCAGGCTCGTAATAAGCGCCCTGAGCGATTCCATCTTGAACTTGAATCTTCTGATATAAAAGTTCAAGTATTTTAATTTCAAGATGGGTCTCACCGAACCGTTGTGGTACCACAACCACTGTGGAATAGTAACCCCTTCCTTGCTGAAGGAGGGGCACCTTGACAATCACTTGTTGTGATTATAGTGTTGAATATCCACCAACGCCGTCTCCCTGGCAGAGGGAGGTGCCGGTAAGGCAGATTTTAGGAAACGGCGGGGGGGGGGGGGGGGGGGGGAGAACGTCTCGAACTCCAGCCTGTACCCCTGAGATACTACTTGAAGGACCCAGGGATCTATGTGAGAGAGCCCACTGTCCGCTGAAATATCTGAGACGGGCCCCCACCGTACCCGGGTCCGCCTGAGCAGCCCCAGCACCATGCTGTGGACCTACCGGACGCAGGAAGGACTTCTGCTCTTGGGAACTAGCTGTGTGTTGCAGCTTTTTTCCTCTACCTTTGCCTCTCGGCAGAAAGGAGAGCCTCTAGTTTCTGGGGCCGAAAGGACTGTACTTTGATGATACGGTGCTTTCTTTTGTTGTGGGGTAGCCTGTGGCAAAAAAATTAATTTCCCAGCAGTAGCTGTGGAAACGAGGTCTGAAAAACTATCCCCAAACAGTTTTACCCCCTTATAGGGCAACTTCCATGTGCCGATTCGAGTCGGCATCGCCTGACCATTGCCAAGTCCATAACCCCCGTCTGGCGGCAATGGACCTAGCGCTTATTTTTGATGCCAGCCGGCAAATATCCCTCTGTGCATCACGCATGTATAAGACCACGTCTTTTATATGCTCTATTTTCAGCAAAATATTGTCCCTATCCATAGTTATTTTCCGACAGGGAATCTGACCACGCAGCGGGAGCACTGCCCATCCATGCCGAAGCAACGGCTGGTCGCAATATAATGCCCTAGTGTGTGACCATATCTTATAGGGTAACCTGCTTTCTATCAGCAGGTTCCTTCAGGGCGGCCGTACCCGAAGACGGTAGTGCCACCTTTTCTGATAAGCGTGTAAGCGCTGTATCTACCCTATGGGGTGTTTCCCCGCGTGACCTATCCTCTGGCGGGAAAGGATACGCTGCCAATAACCGTTGTAGAAATTATCAATTTCTTACCGGGGGAAGACCACTTTTCCTCACACACCTCATTTAATTTCTCAGATGCAGGAAAAACTACTAATAGTTTTCTCTCACCAAACACAATACCCTTTTATGTGGTACCTGGGGTATAATCATAAATGTGTAATACATTTTTCATTGTCTCAATCCTGTAACGGGTGGACCTATTTGGAGGGTACACCAGTCTCATCGATGTCGACACTGGAGTCAGTATCCGTGTCGACATCTGTGTCTGTTATCTGAGGTAGCGGGCGATTTTAGAGCCCCCCATGACATTTGAGACGCTGGAACAGGCACAAGCTGAGTAGCCGGCTGTTCCGTGTCGTCGGCCTTTTATGTAAGGAGTTTACACTTTCACGTAATCCTTCCATAAGTTCAACCACACCGGTGTCGACCCCGCAGGGGGTGACAACATATTTACAGGCATTCGCTCCGCCTCCACCTCATTAATCCTCCACATACCTGTCGACACAGCCGTACCGACACACAGCACACACACAGGGAATGCTCTGATAGAGGACAGGACCCCACAAAGCCCTTTGGGGAGACAGAGGGAGAGTATGCCAGCACATACCAGGGCGCTATATATCACAGGGATAGCACCTATAAAAAAGTGTTTTCCCTTATAGCTGCCTATATGTTGTATACTGCGCCTATATTGTGCCCCCCCCCCCCTCTCTTTTTAACCCTTTCTGTAGTGTATTAACTGCAGGGGAGAGCCAGGGAGCTTCCCTCCAACGGAGCTGTGAGGGAAAAATGGCGCCAGTGTGCTGAGGAGATAGGCTCCGCCCCTTTTTCGCTGACTTTTCTCCCGCATTTTTATGGAATCTGGCAGGGGTTAATATACATCCATATAGCCCTGGGGGTTATATGTGATGTATTTTTGCCAGCCAAGGTGTTTATATTGCTGCTCAGGGAGCCCCCCCCCCCCAGCGCCCTGCACCCTCAGTGACCGGAGTGTGTGGTGTGCATGAGGAGCAAGGGCGCACAGCTGCAGTGCTGTGCGCTACCTTGGTGAAGACTGATGTCTTCTGCCGCCGATTTTCCGGACCTCTTCTTGCTTCTGGCTCTGTAAGGGGGCCGGCGGCGCGGCTCTGGGACCGGACTCCGAGGCTGGGCCTGTGTTCGGTCCCTCTGGAGCTAATGGTGTCCAGTAGCCTAAGAAGCCCAAGCTGGCTGCAAGCAGGCAGGTTCGCTTCTTCTCCCCTTAGTCCCTCGATGCAGTGAGCCTGTTGCCAGCAGGTCTCACTGAAAATAAAAAACCTAAAACTAACTTTTTCTAAGAAGCTCAGGAGAGCTCCTAGATTGCACCCTGCTCGGTCGGGCACAAAAATCTGAGGCTTGGAGGAGGGTCATAGGGGGAGGAGCCAGTGCACACCAGATAGTCCTAAAGCTTTCTTTAGATGTGCCCAGTCTCCTGCGGAGCCGCTATTCCCCATGGTCCTTACGGAGTCCCCAGCATCCACTAGGACGTCAGAGAAACAACCGAAAATACACAGGTTTCACTGAATGTGTGCGTTTTCTGGAGATTTTTTTTTTTTACCCTCAAGAGACCAAATTGTATAGCCGCCCCCCGGGATTATGGTAGTGTGTCGAGATTCTAGCACGGCATCCTGACCGCATCCCTGCAGAGGACCCATACCACAGGCATGCTCCCATGGTAATGCTTACAGAGCCATCAACTCCCTCCACCACTGGAGAAGAAACATGCCTGCAGAAGACATGCCTACATATGCTCCAATGGCAACGTTAGTAGTCGATGGCGCTGTTGCTTCCCGCACCATCTCGGACACTACTTGAGAGGAAACATGTCTACAGAGGACTCAAATCGCAGACATGCTCCCAGCTGGCGGCACCACCCTCTCCCACACAATCCTGACAGTCGCTGGGGAGGAGACATGTCTACAGAGGACGCAGACCTCAGACATACTACCATGGTAATGCTAGCAGCTGGCAGTTCCGCCGACTTCCTCACAGTCCCCTGTCCCCACTGCTGCTGGTTGTTAGCAATATCATGGGAGCATGTCTGAGGTTCAGGTCCTCTTGCAGACATGGAATATAGAGTGAAAGAGAGCGCTTAGCGATTGGAAAATGTATTATATATACACACACAATATTAAAAGATTAAAACATACCTTATAAAAGCACCCTTAATATAGTACCAGTATAGCCAGCAAATTACATCAATTAATAGCAATATATCTTATAACAAATTATTTGTATAGCTGCCAATATTTTGGTAGGACAGCGCCATGCTCCACCTCTTAATAAGCCTTGTGCTTATTTTCACTAGTGGGCCCAGACAGTCTCTAGATAAAAGATAAATCGTATCAAAACTCCTCTAGACTCAGTTCATAGCAGCAATAGTTGCACACACAGATGAAAGAACTTGTACTCTGGTATTCACATAGCAAGTATCCGGGTAATGACTACCTGTTCCAAGTGCAATACAGAGTCCGCAGCAGCAAGGAGAGCGGTGTTCCGTGTGAGACGTTCGTCAGGCAGCGACACAGTGTAGCAACGAGGGAGAGCGTTGTCCGGTGATGGGCAGCGTTTCCAAGGTCAAACTGGTATAGAGGTCGGGTGAGGATCCCTTAACATGTTTCTCCGTCCTATACCTTATGACGTTTTCCTCAGAAGGTAGTTTGATAGCACACCTATTTAAATATCTCATCCTCCAATGGAAATTGCCTTTAATTACTTAATACAGTTGTGCTCTCACTCACAGGTGCACGAAGTATATATTATATATATATATATATATATATATATATATATATATATATATATATATATATATATATATAAGGATAAGACCTTTCTCGCACTATATGGTATGGAGAGCTACACCTTAGGGAAAGATACCCCCCGTTAGATGGGATATGATATTGGAAGAAATAGAGAAAAGATTTCCCCAGGGAGCTTGTCGTCCTTTGATATGTACAAGTTTACTAATACAATCTTAAAATTGAAGTTTTATTGTTATTTAAAACATACAATTGGTAAAAACTGTTTGACAATTTGCCCAGGTTGACAATAAGATATATTTGTACAGACAATAGTTGTGTTGATATTATTCCATTTCAATCAAAAAACAGTAAATGTTCTTTCCTGAAGCAATGACAGAGACCCTGTCCTAACCCAACGTGTTTCATCCTACAGACTTCATCAGGGGTACAGTATGGTCTAGATAATACAAAAATATACCATAAACATCTTTTCATTGTATGTTACAAACATTTTTGTTCATACCACTTTAAGGAGTACATTAAATACATACCAAAGGATCAAAATTTGGACAAATATCTTTCGTGTCTTCAAAGGCAATAATAAGATTTTACTTACCGATAAATCTATTTCTCGTAGTCCGTAGTGGATGCTGGGACTCCGTCAGGACCATGGGGATTAGCGGCTCCGCAGGAGACAGGGCACAAAAATAAAAGCTTTAGGACTAGGTGGTGTGCACTGGCTCCTCCCCCTATGACCCTCCTCCAAGCCTCAGTTAGGATACTGTGCCCGGACGAGCGTACACAATAAGGAAGGATTTTGAATCCCGGGTAAGACTCATACCAGCCACACCAATCACACCGTACAACCTGTGATCTGAACCCAGTTAACAGTATGACAAACGTAGGAGCCTCTGAACAGACGGCTCACAACAATAACAACCCGATTTTTTTGTAACAATAACTATGTACAAGTATTGCAGACAATCCGCACTTGGGATGGGCGCCCAGCATCCACTACGGACTACGAGAAATAGATTTATCGGTAAGTAAAATCTTATTTTCTCTGACGTCCTAGTGGATGCTGGGACTCCGTCAGGACCATGGGGATTATACCAAAGCTCCCAAACGGGCGGGAGAGTGCGGATGACTCTGCAGCACCGAATGAGAGAACTCCAGGTCCTCTTTAGCCAGGGTATCAAATTTGTAGAATTTTACAAATGTGTTTTCCCCCGACCACGTAGCTGCTCGGCAGAGTTGTAATGCCGAGACCCCTCGGGCAGCCGCCCAAGATGAGCCCACCTTCCTTGTGGAATGGGCCTTGATAGATTTAGGCTGTGGCAGGCCTGCCACAGAATGTGCAAGTTGAATTGTGCTACAAATCCAACGAGCAATCGTCTGCTTAGAAGCAGGAGCACCCAGCTTGTTGGGTGCATACAGTATAAACAGCGAGTCAGATTTTCTGACTCCAGCCGTCCTTGAAATATATATTTTCAATGCCCTGACAACGTCCAGCAACTTGGAATCCTCCAAATCGCTAGTAGCCGCAGGCACCACAATAGGCTGGTTCAGGTGAAACGCTGAAACCACCTTAGGCAGAAACTGAGGACGCGTCCGCAGTTCTGCCCTGTCCGAATGGAAAATCAGATATGGGCTTTTATACGATAAAGCCGCCAATTCTGACACTCTCCTGGCTGAAGCCAGGGCCAGTAGCATGGTTACTTTCCATGTAAGATATTTCAAATCCACCGATTTGAGTGGCTCAAACCAATGGGATTTGAGAAAATCCAAAACTACATTAAGATCCCACGGAGCCACTGGGGGCACAACCGGGGGCTGTATATGTAGTACTCCTTTTACAAAAGTCTGGACTTCAGGAACTGAAGCCAATTCTTTCTGGAAGAAAATCGACAGGGCCGAAATTTGAACCTTAATGGACCCCAATTTGAGGCCCATAGACAATCCTGTTTTCAGGAAATGTAGGAATCGACCCAGTTGAAATTCCTCCGTCGGGGCCTTCCTGGCCTCACACCACGCAACATATTTTCTCCAAATGCGGTGATAGTGTTGTGCAGTCACTTCCTTCCTGGCTTTTACCAGGGTAGGGATGACCTCTTCCGGAATGCCTTTTTCCCTTAGAATTCGGCGTTCAACCGCCATGCCGTCAAACGCAGCCGCGGTAAGTCTTGGAATAGACACGGTCCCTGCTGAAGCAGGTCCCGTCTTAGAGGTAGAGGCCACGGATCTTCCGTGAGCATCTCCTGAAGTTCCGGGTACCAAGTTCTTCTTGGCCAATCCGGAGCCACGAGTATCGTTCTTACTCCCCTTTGCCGTATAATTCTCAGTACTTTTGGTATGAGAGGCAGAGGAGGAAACACATACACTGACTGGAACACCCACGGTGTTACCAGAGCGTCCACAGCTATTGCCTGAGGGTCTCTTGACCTGGCGCAATACCTGTCCAGTTTTTTGTTGAGGCGGGACGCCATCATATCCACCTTTGGTTTTTCCCAACGGTTCACAATCATGTGGAAGACTTCTGGATGAAGTCCCCACTCTCCCGGGTGTAGATCGTGTCTGCTGAGGAAGTCCGCTTCCCAGTTGTCCACTCCCGGAATGAACACTGTTGACAGTGCTATCACATGATCTTCCGCCCAGCGAAGAATCCTTGCAGCTTCTGCCATTGCCCTCCTGCTTCTTGTGCCGCCCTGTCTGTTTACGTGGGCGACTGCCGTGATGTTGTCCGACTGGATCAACACCGGCTGACCCTGAAGCAGGGGTTTTGCCAGACTTAGAGCATTGTAAATCGCTCTTAGCTCCAGTATATTTATGTGAAGAGACATCTCCAGGCTTGACCACACTCCCTGGAAGTTTCTTCCCTGTGTGACCGCTCCCCAGCCTCTCAGACTGGCATCCGTGGTCACCAGAACCCAGTCCTGTATGCCGAATCTGCGGCCCTCTAACAGATGAGCACTCTGCAACCACCACAGAAGAGACACCCTTGTCCGTGGAGACAAAGTTATCCGCTGATGCATCTGCAGATGCGATCCGGACCATTTGTCCAGCAGATCCCACTGAAAAGTTCGTGCGTGGAATCTGCCGAATGGAATCGCTTCGTAAGAAGCCACCATTTTTCCCAGGACTCTTGTGCATTGATGCACAGACACTTTTCCTGGTTTTAGGAGGTTCCTGACAAGTTCGGATAACTCCCTGGCTTTCTCCTCCGGAAGAAACACCTTTTTCTGAACCGTGTCCAGAATCATTCCCAGGAACAGCAGACGTGTCGTCGGGGTCAATTGAGATTTTGGAAAATTCAGAATCCACCCGTGCTGTTGCAGCACTACTTGGGTTAGTGCTACTACGTCCTCCAGCTGTTCTCTGGACCTTGCCCTTATCAGGAGATCGTCCAAGTAAGGGATAATCAATACGCCTTTTCTTCGCAGAAGAAACATCATTTCGGCCATTACCTTGGTAAAGACCCGAGGTGCCGTGGACAATCCAAACGGCAGCGTCTGAAACTGATAATGACGGTTTTGCACCACGAACCTGAGGTACCCTTGATGTGAAGGGCAAATTGGGACATGCAGGTAAGCATCCTTGATGTCCAGGGACACCATAAAGTCCCCTTCTTCCAGATTCGCGATCACTGCTCTGAGTGACTCCATCTTGAACTTGAATTTTTGTATGTACAGGTTCAAAGATTTCAGATTTAGAATAGGTCTTACCGAGCCGTCCGGCTTCGGTACCACAAATAGTGTGGAATAGTACCTTGACTATCACCTGCTGAGAATACAGCTTGTGAATGGCTTCCAATACCGTCGCCCTGTCTGAGGGAGACGTTGGCAGAGCAGACTTTAGGAACCGGCGAGGGGGAGACTTCTCGAATTCCAACCTGTAACCCTGAGATACTACCTGCAGGATCCAGGGGTCCACCTGTGAGTGAGCCCACTGTGCGCTGAAATTCTTGAGTCGACCCCCCACCGCCCCTGAGTCCGCTTGTAAAGCCCCAACGTCATGCTGAGGGCTTTGCAGAAGCCGGGGAGGGCTTCTGCTCCTGGGAGGGAGCTGCTTGGTGCACTCTCTTACCCTTTCCTTTGCCTCGGGGCAGATATGACTGTCCTTTTGCCCGCTTGTTCTTATAGGAACGAAAGGACTGCGGCTGAAAAGACGGTGTCTTTTTCTGTTGGGAGGGGACCTGAGGTAAAAAGGTGGATTTCCCGGCTGTTGCCGTGGCCACCAAATCCGATAGACCGACCCCAAATAATTCCTCCCCTTTATACGGCAATACTTCCATATGCCGTTTGGAATCCGCATCACCTGACCACTGTTGCGTCCATAAACTTCTTCTGGCAGATATGGACATCGCACTTACTCTCGATGCCAGAGTGCAAATATCCCTCTGAGCATCTCGCATATAAAGAAAAGCATCCTTTAATTGCTCTATAGTCAATAAAATACTGTCCCTATCCAGGGTATCAATATTTTCAGTCAGGGAATCCGACCAAACCACCCCAGCACTGCACATCCATGCTGAGGCGATGGCTGGTCGCAGTATAACACCAGTATGAGTGTATATACTTTTCAGGGTAGTTTCCAGCCTCCTATCAGCTGGATCCTTGAGGGCGGCCGTTTCAGGAGACGGTAACGCCACTTGTTTTGATAAGCGTGTGAGTGCCTTATCCACCCTAGGGGGTGTTTCCCAGCGCGCCCTAACCTCTGGCGGGAAAGGATATAATGCCAATAACTTCTTTGAAATTAGCAGTTTTCTATCGGGGTTAACCCACGCTTCATCACACACCATTCAATTCCTCTGATTCAGGAAAAACTACAGGTAGTTTTTTCAGACCCCACATAATACCCCTTTTTGTGGTACTTGCAGTATCAGAGATATGCAAAGCCTCCTTCATTGCCGTGATCATATAACGTGTGGCCCTACTGGAAAATACGTTTGTTTCTTCACCGTCGACACTAGATTCGGTATCCGTGTCTGGGTCTGTGTCGACCGACTGAGGTAAAGGGCGTTTTACAGCCCCTGACGGTGTCTGAGACGCCTGGACAGGTACTAACTGGTTTGCCGGCCGTCTCATGTCGTCAACTGATTTTTGTAACGTGCTGACATTATCACGTAATTCCATAAACAAAGCCATCCATTCCGGTGTCGACTCCCTAGGGGGTGACATCACCATTACCGGCAATTGCTCCGCCTCCACACCAACATCGTCCTCATACATGTCGACACACACGTACCGACACACAGCAGACACACAGGGAATGCTCTTATCGAAGACAGGACCCCACTAGCCCTTTGGGGAGACAGAGGGAGAGTTTGCCAGCACACACCCAAGCGCTATAAATATATAGGAACAACCCTACAGAAGTGTTTCCTTTATAGCAGCTTAATATATCAATATCGCCAAAAAAGTGCCCCCCCTCTCTGTTTTTTTACCCTGTTTCTGTAGTGCAGTGCAGGGGCGAGTCCTGGGAGCCTTCCTCGCAGCGGAGCTGTGCAGGAAAATGGCGCTGTGTGCTGAGGAGATAGGCCCCGCCCCCTATTTCGGCGGGCTCTTCTCCCGGTGTTTGTGAGACCTGGCAGGGGTTAAATACATCCATATAGCCCCAGGGGCTATATGTGATGTATTTTTAGCCAGAACAAGGTATTATCATTGCTGCCCAGGGCGCCCCCCCCCCCCAGCGCCCTGCACCCTCAGTGACCGCTGGTGTGAAGTGTGCTGACAACAATGGCGCACAGCTGCAGTGCTGTGCGCTACCTCATGAAGACTGAAAAGTCTTCTGCCGCCGGTTTCTGGACCTCTTCACTTTTTTCGGCATCTGCAAGGGGGTCGGCGGCGCGGCTCCGGGACCGGACTCCATGGCTGGGCCTGTGTTCCGACTCCCTCTGGAGCTAATGGTGTCCAGTAGCCTAAGAAGCAAATCCATCCTGCACGCAGGTGAGTTTTCTTCTCTCCCCTAAGTCCCTCGTAGCAGTGAGCCTGTTGCCAGCAGGACTCACTGAAAATAAAAAACCTAACTTAAACTTTTATTCTAAGCAGCTCAGGAGAGCCACCTAGATTGCACCCTTCTCGTCGGGCACAAAAATCTAACTGAGGCTTGGAGGAGGGTCATAGGGGGAGGAGCCAGTGCACACCACCTGATCCTAAAGCTTTTATTATTGTGCCCTGTCTCCTGCGGAGCCACTATATCCCCATGGTCCTTACGGAGTCCCAGCATCCACTAGGACGTCAGAGAAATTATGTATATCAGAATGTTGCCATTATTTTCTTATGCTGCATGTATATTTGGATTGTAGTCCTGTATGCTCTTCAGTTCACTTCTTGCTATGTTTTTTCACTTTGTTTTTATTAGCGCCGGTTACCAGGGCTACGGACTGGGCTTGATGACGCCATTGGTGGGCGCCACGCTTCCTGGTTCCGGACGCCACTGGCGGCGCGTGTCACTCGGTGGGGATATAAGGTGAGCCTGGTTTCAAGTTTGTTATATGCCTGATGATGATGTGAAAATAAAATACATCGAAACGTTGCTGCTACATATGCCTGCATGATCGTGAGTTTATTGGTCTGGGTGCCGCTTGTGAATTGCTGTTGTATTGAACTCCTGGCCGGGGAGGATCTGAAGCTGGCACCGGCATCTTTATCATTAGAAAGGAGTGCTGCCCGAAGACTTATATATATATATATTTTAAACAAGTGATCAGCACAATTCTCAGTATCTTTAATTCATGTGGGATATTTATTATAAACAACCTCTTTTGTAAAAAAATTTATGTTTCCTTATCATATATATTTATATATAGTTACAAAAGAGGAAAAGGAAAAAAGAAAAAAAAACCTCATGGCATCACGCGATTTACAACATTCAGCAATATAAACCATAAATTTATCAAAATACACAGAGCGACAGGAGCTCCTATAGCCTAGTGGCTAAGACTCCTGACCTGCAGCACAGCGCCACCGGTTCAAGTCTCTGCTGCTCCAGAAAGTTTCTTTTTAGTTTTTAAATACTTACTTTATATTTTGTAATTGTTTAAACCTTACAAATATTAACAATATTCAACCTCTATCTCCAGTATAAAAATTTTGTAATATATGTCAGAATGTTCACAGTCATAATTAAAACCGCATTAAATGGGTATACCACCCACCATTCACTGCTGATTAGATTTATCAAAAAGGTATCCTAGATACCTAAAAGGACTCCGAGATAATACCTATTCAACACATTACTGTAACACTGTCACCATATTATACGATAATATGCAGCGGAGACTTGAACCGGTGGCGCTGCGGGTCAGGAGTCTTAGCCACTAAGCTATAGGAGCTCCTGTCTCTCTATGTGTATTTTGATATATTTATGGTTTATATTGCTGACTGTTGTAAATCGCGCGATGCCATGAGGTTTTTTTATTTTCCTCTTTTGTAACTATATATAAATATATATGATAAGAAAATATAAAAAAAAAAAAATTACAAAAGAGGTTGTATATAACAGATATCTCACATGAATTAAAGATATTGAGAATTGTGCTCATCACTTGTTTAAATAATTGTGTGTATATATATATATATATATATATATACACATATATATATATATATATATACATATATATATATATATATATATATATATATACACATATATATATATATATATATATATATACATACTTTGTGCATATATATATATACATACATACATACTTTGTGCACCTGTGAGTGAGAGCACACCTGTATTAAGTAATTAAAGGGCAATTTCCATTGGAGGATGAGGTATTTAAATAGAGGTGTGCTAGTGATCAAACTACCTTCTGAGGAAACCGTCATAAGGTATAGGACGGAGAAACATGTTAAGGGATTCTCACCCGACTTCTATACCAGTTTGACCTTGGAAACGCTGCCCATCACCGGACAACGCTCTCCCTCGTTGATGCACTGTGTAGCTGCCTGACTGACGTCTCACATGGAACACCGCACTCCTTGCTGCTACGGACTCTGTATTGCACTTGGAACAGGTAGTCATTACCCGGACACTTGCTATGTGAATACCGGAGTACAAGTTCTTTCACCTGTGTCAGTGATCGCGGTCAGCGAAAAAAAATTGTGGGTCCCAGGGACCCCTCACTTTCGAAAAGTGGGGTCCTTCTCTACTCTTTCTGGGTCTCATCACATAAATTATGCTTTTGAGTTCCCCATATAGCATCAAGCCACCCCATATGCCTTACACATGAGAAGTCGCACTCGTAGTTGGGGCTGAGCTGGTAGTTTAGGCAGGGAGCAGTTGGGGAAGGGGGGGTGGGGGGAAAGAGGTGGTAAGGGCATGTGGTCGTTAGGGTAGGAAGGGGGGATAAGTCTAGATATCAGCTGGGGCAGTACTTTGAGGCAAGTAGAGGTTAGGTGCAGGCAGTGCTGGGAATAGGAAGGGGATAAGAGTAGAAAGCAGCTGGGACAATAATGGGGCAAAGAGGTGGCTATTGACAGGCAATGCTGGGGGTAGGGAGAAAATAAGTGTATATAGCATTTGGGGAAAGAGAGGGTTATGGGTATGCAGAGCTGGGGGTAGGGAGAGGATAAGGCTAGTTAGCAGATGGGGCAGTACTGGGGGGGCAAGGAGAGGGTTAGGGGCAGGCAATGCTGAGGGTAGGGAGAGGATAAGGGTAGTTAGCAGATGGGGCAGTACTGGGGGGGCAAGGAGAAGGTTAGGGGCAGGCAATGCTGGGGGTAGGGAGAAAATAAGTGTATATAGCATTTGGGGAAAGAGAGGGTTATGGGTATGCAGAGCTGGGGGTAGGGAGAGGATAAGGCTAGTTAGCAGATGGGGCAGTACTGGGGGGGCAAGGAGAGGGTTAGGGGCAGGCAATGCTGAGGATAGGGAGAGGATAAGGGTAGTTAGCAGATGGGGCAGTACTGGGGGGGCAAGGAGAAGGTTAGGGGCAGGCAATGCTGGGGGTTGGGAGGGGATAATGGTAGATAGCAGATGGGGCAGTACTGGTGGGGCAAGGAGAGGGTTAGGGGCAGGCAATACTGGGGTTGGGAGAGGATAAGGGTAGATAGCAGATGGGAAAATAATGGGGGTGGTAAGGAGAGGTTATGGGGCAGGTAGTGCTGGTGGTAGGGTCATATAGCAGTTGGGGACGAGCGGGGTTTTAGAACAGGCAGTACTATTGGCAGTGCTGGGGGCAGGGAGGGAAGATAGCAACTGGGGCAAGGAGTGGGTTAGGGGAAGGTAGGGGTAGACAGATGATATCCAAACATTCAGGATGCAGAGAATTTGTGTGGAGGTGATAGTGCCCAGCAAATGTGCAAGGGTACATAGTTAATATTGGAACTCATCTGGCCAAAGAATCTTGTGGGTCTTTCTTTAGGGTAGGAGGTGAAAGGGCGCTGGCTTCTGTAGGGGGTGCAGCAGTTCTGAATGCTGGAGAAGTAGTCAGAAGCACAGGGGGTCAGTGCAAACTGTAGGAACACAAGCACCGGCGGCATGGCAGCCTCAGGGATAAGTTTGTAACTGATGGCACACCTAAAACCAGCAGTCAGTGAGGAGCACCTCACTGCTGCAAGCAGAGCAGCAGCTGAGGTGACGACACCCTGTGGTGCAGTCACAGCAGAGACGGGCACCGGTGCATCAAGGATCCCGGCAGATCCTGAGTGGGCAGCAACAAGGAACTGGCACCGTGCAGGGGCATGCGGCAGCAGAGATCTTGCGTCACTAAGCGGAGGCTACAGGCGCCATCTTTCACCAGTGGAGGAGGAGAATGCAGAGTTTCTTCTGGAGACCATGGAGGGAGGAAGACACTACAGGTGCCATGGCAATTGGCTGGGGTGACACTACAGGCAGCATGGCAATTCAACAGAATATAAATATGTATAGCTAATTCTCGCTATCCCCTAGGTTTAGATACTGTAGTGTCAAATTATGGGGTAAATGTATTTTAGCGGACCGATGAACACTTCCTGCTTCGCCTTATTATCGAGCAGGAAGGGACATCGACAGGATGTAGTAACATCTTGTCTGCCGAAGTGGGGGAATGAAAAATTCCCCTTCTGGCGATGCCCCTCTGAGCTTAGTGCTGATGGGCTGTGTCTCCCTGCCCAGCTGGCATCAGTGCGCATGTGCGGGATCTCATTACTCACGCAAGGTCACCTGTGCAGTCGCAGAGCCGGCACCCGCCACAACCAGGGACAGCTCTGTCCCTGCTGTAGTGTATGGGTATCGCCACCTGCAGCTGCCGAAATCGATAGCTGCGGGTGTCGGCTGACCGTTCTTACATTGCCCCATACTTGCCTACCTGACCCTCTCCATGAGGGAGAAAATGCTCTGTTCCTGGACTTTCCTGGTAATGTATGATTGCCATTACCTGTGGTGAAACGCCTTTCTTATCAATTAACTAGCTCACCACAAGTGATGGCAATCATACATTACCAGGAAAGTCCAGGAACAGAGCATTTTCTCCCTCATGGAGAGGGTCAGGTAGGCAAGTATGCATTGCCCTCACATATCGGCGTGCTATCTGTTTGATAGCAGCGCCAATATAACAGAGGCGTCACTGAGCCCGCACAGCAGCTGTAATACATGGGGGGGGGGGGAGCGGTATAGCGCACATAAAGTGTGCTGTTACCGCTCCACCCCCCAATATGGACTGTTCTTACATTTACCCGTATCTGTGAGCTGCCATGAGAGCTAAAATCAATAGACTCCTGTTGTGCCAACCTTCAAACAATAATATTATTTATCTCCGGTGCTTGTGTAGATATGTGAGAACTCTGATTGTTGCTAAAAACAATACATGTATATATTTACAAAATTCTACACCAAAATTTATGGCACTGGAGGCAATGAATTAGGGATTAAAGTGTATTGTAAAACGGACAGCTGTTTCAGAGCAACAGCCCTTTCCTCAAGCAGACAACAACACCACCAAATATTGGACAAGACAATCTTGTCTTGTCCAATATTTGGTGGTGTTGTTGTCTGCTTGAGGAAAGGGCTGTTCCCAGTGTCCGGCTCTCTCCTAATGCAGATATGCTGCGCCGGGTGCCCGCATGTACAATCCAATCCACAGCTATACATATATGCAGCACTCCTGGCGTCTTAAATAACCACTCTTACGGCACAGAGAAGGTACAACGTTTCGGTGCCCTTTATTGTGGCACTTTCGTCAGGTATCAACAAGTAACAGAAATCACACTTACCTATATACCCCTCCATACACCCGTGACTACCATCAGCTCCGTTGGCGGGACGAGTTCCCGGCCGGGCGGCGCATACAGCATGACGTCATCAATTGATGCGTCATCATCGTGCTCCCCATCACCATAGCTACAGAAAACAACAGATAATACAGAGAGCGTAACATGGCATATAGAGACGTTAATCATGTCTAAAATGAACAGCAGCATCAATGGCTATTAGTATCTGCATACATATCTTCCTACAGCAATACTCCATTTAACTGAAGCAGATTTTAGCCTGTAGTCTTGCTTACAGCAATCTCGTAGAAAGATTAACACTAAAACATAAAGCTGAAAGATAAGCATATTCAAAAGCAGCTGCCTACAGAATGACATGGCTACAAAAAGCAGTTCAAACCCAAATTGCTCATTGAGCCCCTTAGGCTGTAAAGTACCTAGCATATGTATCCAGCGTGTTTCCAGTTGAAGTAACCGTAGACCACGGTTACCGCCCCGTATAGAGTGAGGTACATGATCTATCGTGTAAAAAATTCCGAGAGGCCTACGCATGAGAAATTCACCTACAATAGGGCGTAATGACCCGTTGTTCTGCCGTAAATGGGTTGGCATTATGAATCGATGCTCACTGGATTTAATGTTGCTTATCATAGAACAATCCACCAAAGAGATGAATTTGCTGATGGACAAAATTGCAGCGGTGGAAACCGTGCATAAATCCAGTTTAGAAGCAGACGAGGCCACCAATTGGTACGAAAAACTCAATGGCCAGATACAGACTTATAAGCATGACCTGATAAAATTTAAAAATGAAAAGAAACAGAAGGTGGACATGGACTATGAGCACAATAACATCTACCGGTGGAATGAGAACACCACCAGACGTGATGGTAGAAAACTAGTGTTCACTCTAGGAGTGAAAAGGGGCAGGGCGCCGGACTCAGGGGGGCACATGTGCGCGCGCGGCGAAGCCGCGCGCCCGAAATGGGTGCGTGGCCACGCAAATTAGGGGGCGTGGCCACGCCTCCGTCATTTTAGGGGGCGGTGCGGCCCACAGAGACGCTACTATAGAGAGCGTCTGTGGCCGCCGACGTCACTGTTGGGGGCGTGCCCAGCACCTCCGTCGGTGCTGGGCTTCCCCCAGCCCTCTCCCAATGCGTGAATGGATGCTGCGCGCATGCGCACGGCATCTATACATGCCGGGAGGGCAGGGAGCGGGCAGCTGTTCTAGCAGGGCGCCGCAAAAGGGGCAGGGCGGGTTTTGCCTGTTAAAAAACGGGCAGGGCGCGGCGCCCTGCTAAAACAGCCTAGAGTGAACACTAGAAAACCTTTCTTCAGGCGGAGACCACAGCGCACTAGAGATATGGAGTCTTCTAATGATCATACACCTACCACTAGCGACTCGGAAACGGCACAAAATTTACAAGGCAATCGCGGCCCTTTAGGGGTAGCCACACGAGCCCATCTACGCGACGATGGAGAGCCTATACCAGACTCGGACACCAGTGGCAAAGGCAAAAAGCGGGTAGGCAGACCACCAAAGAACCCGAAAACCAAATAGTAAATCTGTCGGATTATGATCTAAATGATGTTGAGAAAGCAGTTCTTGCAAAAGGATTATCCTTTGTACCAATGGGTAGGATCAATCCATTACGATGGAAAATTGAAAAGTTTAAACTATACAGACAATTAAAGCTTAAAGAATACTTTGCCAAAAATCAGCCAATCTCCACACCAGCTAGTATGTCTATCCCTACACAGCTGCAGAAGATACAGCCTAGATCGACGTTTGAGCCTCAATCAACAAACGCCTCGATTAGAACCTTTATGCGACTACTCGAGCAAGATACCGACAATTTGGTCAATAAACCTGCTAAACGTCATTTCAACTTAACCAACGCGGAGGCTCAAGCATTAGATCACTTAGCAGAGAACCGTGACTTGGTATTTCGCCCGGCTGACAAAGGTGGGGCATTGGTCCTACAAAACCTGAGTGACTATAAAGCGGAGATCTACAACCAACTGAGTGATTTAGAGACCTATTGTCATCTCTCTAGAGACCCTACTGAGGTGTATACACAAGATTTAACAGATTATCTTGGTCATGCGGTGGAATGTGGGATTATTGATGACAAATTGTGGTAAGGCATTGGTACCTGGGCATCCTGTGGTGCCACTTCTTTACACAACGCCTAAAATTCATAAATTGCTCGTTAGGCCACCTGGCCGACCTATAATTTCTGCCAGGCAGTCCTTGTTCCAGCCAGTTTCATTATACCTAGATTCACTGTTTCAGCCAAGTATACAGAATCATCCAAGATATCTTTTAGACACCAGCACTTTGTTCAGGAAAATTAATGATTTACCAGTATTTACTGAACCCCTTTTATTATGCAGTGTGGATGTACAAAGTTTGTACACTATCATTCCGCATAGTATGGGTTTGGCAGCAGCCAAACGTTTTTTGAGTAATAGCACACTATACAAGGGTCCTCAACTGGACTTTTGCATAGGTTTATTGGAGATGACAATTTCTTTCTGTACGACGGGAAATTCTTCCTGCAATTGAGGGGCTGTGAGATGGGGTCTAGTGTGGCCCCATCGTACAGCAACATGTATATGTTTGAGGTCGAAGAGGATGTCTTCTTCAATGACCCTGCGATCAGAGATAATATCACATTATACCTCCGTTACATCGATGACCTGCTGATTTTCTGGAAAGGCACTGAAGAGGCATTCATAGCATTGATTGATAATCACAATAGTAAACAGCACCCAGTCAAATTCACATATACTATCAGTGAGAAATCTATAAATTTTTTAGATGTAGAGATTAAACTTGACATGGGTAAGATTACTACCTCTTTATATACCAAACCTACAGACAGGAACAATCTTTTATACTACCAAAGTTGCCACCCAGCACCACTAAAACGGGGGCTCCCCTACTCGCAGCTACTGCGTATCAGACGGATCACGTCTGATCCAGTAGTGGCAGAGGCCCAAATGGATGCCATGGTAGGGAAATTTGCTGCAAGAGGGTACCATATGTGTGACTTACAAGCTGCTAAAGCTCTGTCAATGGAACGACAAGAGCTATTGGTCGACAGTAGGAAGAAAGATACTGGCACAATTTTGCCATGGGTTAACCAATATCATCCACAGAGCCATGGCATCCAGCAGACAGTAAAGAACTTGTGGCCTATAGTTCAGTCAGATGTAGACCTGAATCTAGGAGATACGAGAATTATGTGCGGCTATGCTAGAAACCGGAATCTACGAGATATACTTGTTAAAGCTGACATCACTAGCCCCAGAGATACTACCACTTTTTTGAGCACAAAGAAAGGGTGTATTAGGTGCACCTGCACCACTTGCCAGTACCTGGTAGCTGGGGATCAATTCCCGCACCCCCTCACGGGTAGGCCCATATTTATCAAACATCGATTAACATGCTCATCCAAATACGTGATCTACCAGTTGATGTGCCCCTGTGGGCTGTCATACGTAGGTAAGACCGAACGTATATTTAAGGAGCGGATGGCAGCCCACAGGTCGGCCATCAAGGCAGCGATCAATACAGGGCAAAGCGGCCAACCGGTCGCCAGACATTTTGTGGCAGCTAGGCACCCGTTGGTGTCGGTGCGATACCGCATGATAGATCATGTACCTCACTCTATACGGGGCGGTAACCGTGATCTACGGTTACTGCAACTGGAAACACGCTGGATACATATGCTAGGTACTCTACAGCCTAAGGGGCTCAATGAGCATTTGGGTTTGAACTGCTTTTTGTAGCCATGTCATTCTGTAGGCAGCTGCTTTTGAATATGCTTATCTTTCAGCTTTATGTTTTAGTGTTAATCTTTCTACGAGATTGCTGTAAGCAAGACTACAGGCTAAAATCTGCTTCAGTTAAATGGAGTATTGCTGTAGGAAGATATGTATGCAGATACTAATAGCCATTGATGCTGCTGTTCATTTTAGACATGATTAACGTCTCTATATGCCATGTTACGCTCTCTGTATTATCTGTTGTTTTCTGTAGCTATGGTGATGGGGAGCACGATGACGACGCATCAATTGATGACGTCATGCCGTATGCGCCGCCCGGCCGGGAACTCGTCCCGCCAATGGAGCTGATGGTAGTCACAGGTGTATGGAGGGGTATATAGGTAAGTGTGATTTCTGTTACTTGTTGATACCTGACGAAAGTGCCACAATAAAGGGCACCGAAACGTTGTACCTTCTCTGTGCCGTAAGAGTGGTTATTTAAGACGCCAGGAGTGCTGCATATGTGTATAGCTGTATGTATGTATGTGTATAATAGATAGAGATATATATATATATAGATATATATACAGGTTGAGTATCCCATATCCAAATATTCCGAAATACGGAATATTCCGAAATACGGACTTTTTTTTAGTGAAAGTGAGATAGTGAAATCTTTGTTTTTTGGTGGCTCAATGTACACAAACTTTGTTTAATACACAAAGTTATTAAAAATATTGTATTAAATGACCTTCAGGCTGTGTGTATAAGGTGTTTATGAAACATAAATGAATTGTGTGAATATACACACACTTTGTTTAATGCACAAAGTTACAAAAAATATTGGCTAAAATGACCTTCAGGCTGTGTGTATAAGGTGTATATGTAACATAAATGCATTCTGTGCTTAGATTTAGGTCCCAACACCATGATATCTCATTATGGTATGCAATTATTCCAAAATACGGAAAAATCCGATATCCAAAATACCTCTGGTCCCAAGCATTTTGGATAAGGGATACTCAACCTGTATATATATATATATATATATATATATATATATATATATATATATATTAATATATATATATTAATCTCTATCTATCAGATGAATAACAAAAAAAAAATATTACAAAGAAGAAAAAAAAATAGGATTTTAGTACCTACCGGTAAATCCTTTTTTCCTAGTCGGTAGAGGATGCTGGGGACTCCAAAAGGACCATGGGGTATAGACGGGATCCGCAGGAGCTTGGGCACACTGAAAAGACTTTGACTGGGTGTGAACTGGCTCCTCCCTCTATGCCTCTCCTCCAGACCTCAGTTATAGGAACTGTGCCCAGGAGAGACGGACATTTCGAGGAAAGGATTTTTGTTTAAACTAAGGGCGAGAAACCTACCAGCCCACACCACAAACATACCGTACAACCGGAGTAACAGTAAACCAGATAACAGTATGAATTAACAACAGCATCAAGCTGAAAACAACAAATACGCAACCCGTGTGTAAACGAATTTAACGAGCAAAAATACACTGCAAGTAACAGTCCGCACTGGGATGGGCGCCCAGCATCCTCTACGGACTAGGAGAAAAGGATTTACCGGTAGGTACTAAAATCCTATTTTCTATTACGTCCTAGAGGATGCTGGGGACTCCAAAAGGATCATGGGGTCTATACCAAAGCTCCAGAACGGGCGGGAGAGTGCGGACGACTCTGCAGCACCGACTGAGCAAACATAAGGTCCTCCTCAGCCAGGGTATCAAACTTTTAAAACTTAGCAAAGGTGTTTGAACCCGACCACGTAGCTGCTCGGCAAAGCTGAAGTGCCGATACCCCTCGGCAGCCGCCCAAGATGAGCCCACTTTCCTGGTAGAATGGGCCTTTACTGACCGGCACCGGTAGCCCAGCCAAAGAATGAGCTTGCTGAATCGTACTACAAATCCAGCGTGCAATAGTCTGCTTAGAAGCAGGATGACCAATCTTGTTGGAAGCATACAGGACAAACAGCGCCTCTGTTTTCCTGGCAACAGCCGTTCTGGCGACGTAAATCTTCAAAGCTCTAACAACATCAAGAGAGTTTGGAACTGCCACAGTATCCGTAGCCACAAATACCACAATAGGTTGGTTAATGTGAAACGAAGAAACCACCTTCGGCAGAAATTGTTGACGAGTCCTCAATTCCGCTCTATCCAAATGGAAGAAGATCAAGTACGGACTCTTGTGAGATAAGGCCGCCAACTCGGACACTCGCCTGGCAGACGCCAGAGCCAACAGCATGACTACCTTCCAAGTGAGATACTTTAACTCAACCTTACGCAAAGGTTCAAACCAGGAAGACATAAGAAACTGCAAGACCACTTCAAGATCCCATGGCGCCTCAGGGGGCACAAATGGAGGATGGATATGCATAACTCCCTTCACAAAACTCTGAACCTCTGGAAAGACAGCCAATTCCTTTCCTTCACAAAAGTCTGAACCTCTGGAAGGACGGCCAATTCCTTTTGAAAGAAAAGAGATAAAGCCGAAATCTGCACTTTGATGGAACCCAATTTCAGGCCTGCATCGACGCCTGCCTGCAAAAAATGGAGAAACCGACCCAAGTGAAATTCCTCCGCAGGAGCAGTTTTGGTCTCACACCACGAAACATACTTTCTCCAAATACGGTGATAATGTTGCGCCGTAATCTCCTTCCTAGCCTTAAGGAGAGTGGGAATGACCTCCCCGGGAATACCTTTTCGAGCTAAGATTTGGCGCTCAACTTCCATGCCGTCAAACGCAGCCGCGAACACGTATGGTCCCTGCAATAACAGGTCCTCTCTTAGAGGAAGCGGCCAAGGATCTTTCACAAGTAATTCCTGAAGATCCGGATATTAGGCCCTTCTTGGCCAATCTGGAACGACGAGAATCGCCTGAACCCTTGCTCGTCGAATGATTCCCAGCACCTTTGGAATGAGAGGAAGTGGAGGGAACACATATACCGACGGAAACACCCACGGAGTCACCAGGGCGTCCACTGCACTGGCTTGGGGGTCCCTTGACCTGGAACAATACCGCGTAAGCTTCTTGTTGAGGCGAGACGCCATCATGTCGATCAGCGGAATTCCCCAACGCTTCGTCACATCTGCAAATACCTCTTGGTGAAGAGCCCACTCTCCCGGATGGAGATCGTGTCTGCTGAGGAAGTCGGCTTCCCAGTTGTCCACTCCCGGAAGGAAGACTGCTGACAGAGCGCTCACGTGTTGATCCGCCCAGCGAAGGATTCTTGTGGCCTCCACCAAAGCCGCCCTGCTCAGTGTTCCGCCTTGACGGTTTATATGCGCCACCGCTGTTATGTTGTCCGACTGGATCAGGACAGGTCGACCCTGAAGAAGGCTTTTTGCTTGTAGCAGGCCATTGTAAATGGCTCTTAACTCGAGAACATTTATGTGGAGACAAGATTCCTGGAGCGACCATTTCACCTGGAAATTTCTTCCTTGGGTGACTGCGCCCCAGCCTCGGAGACTTGCATCTGTTGTCAGTAGGACCCAGTCCTGGATTCCGAACCGGCGCCCTAGTAGGAGGTGAGAACTTTGTAGCCACCACAGGAGAGAAATCCTGGCCCTGGAAGATAGACTTATCTTCCGGTGCATGTGCAGGTGAGACCCGGACCATTTGCTCAGCAGATCCCACTGAAACACCCGGGCATGAAACCTGCCAAATGGAATGGCTTCGTACGCCGCAACCATTTTCCCCAAAACCCTAGTACATTGATGAATCGACACACTTGTCGGCCTCAGAAGCTCCCTGACCATCGTCTGTAGCTCCAGAGCTTTGTCTTCCGGAAGAAACACTCTCCGTGACTCCGTGTCTAGAATCATGCCCAGAAAGGGCAGCCGAGTGGTCGGAATCAACGGAGACTTTGGCAATATAGCACCCAACCGTGTTGTCGCAGAACCGACAGAGACAAATTCACATTTCTCAACAATAGTTCCTTGGACCTCGCCTTTATCAGGAGATTGTCCAAGTACGGGATAATTGTAACCCCTTGCTTGCGAAGGAGAACCATCATTTCTGCCATGATTTTGGTGAAAATCCTCGGGGCCGTGGAAAGCCCAAACGGCAACGTCTGAAATTGGTAATGAGAATCCTGTATCGCAAACCTGAGGAAAGCTTGATGCTGAGGATATATCGGGACGTGTAAGTAGGCATCCTTTATGTCGACTGACGCCATAAAATCCCCCCCTTCTAGGCTGGAAATCACAGCTCGAAGAGATTCCATCTTGAACTTGAAAACTTTCAAGTATGGATTGAGGGATTTTAGGTTCAGAATCGGTCTGACCGAAACGTTCGGTTTCGGTACAACAAAGAGGCTCGAGTAGAACCCCTCCCCCCGTTGGGACGGGGGAACGGGAACAATGACCCTCTGTTGACACAACTTTTGTATTGCTGCCTTCACCACCTCCCTGTCCGGAAGAGTCACTGGTAAGGCCGAAATGAAAAACTGGTGAGGGGGCATCTCCTGAAACTCCAGCCTGTATCCCCGAGATACTATATCTAGGACCCAAGGATCTAGGCCTGATTGAACCCAGACCTGACTGAAGATCCGCAGACGGACCCCACCGGTCCGGACTCCCCTAGGGAAGCCCCAGCATCATGCGGTGGACTTGGTAGAGGCGGGGGAGGACTTTTGGTCCTGGGCGCTTGATACTGCAGGCGACTTTCTTCCCCTTCCTCTACCCTTTGAAGCGAGGAAGGACAAAACTTTTCCACGCTTGTATTTATTTGGACGAAAGGACTGCATCTGCTGATGGGGTGCCTTTTTCTGCTGCGAGGGAACATAAGGAAGAAAAGATGACTTACCCGCCGTCACGGTAGACACCAGGACAGCCAAGCAGTCACCAAACAAGACACTACCTTGGAAGGGGAGAGCTTCCATAGCTTTCTTGGAGTCGGCATCAGCATTTCATTGATGGATCCACAGCGCCCTCCTGGCCAAGATCGCCATGGCATTGGCTCTTGATCCCAAGAGACCAACATCCCTCGCCGCATCCTTCAGGTAATCTGCAGCGTCCTTGATATAACCAAGAGTCAAAAGAACATTATCTTTATCAAGGGTATCCATATCAGCAGCTAAATTATCAGCCCATTTAGCAATAGCACTACTCACCCATACCGACGCCACAGCAGGTCTGAGCAATGCACCTGTATTAGTAAAAATGGACTTCAGAGATGTCTCCAGCTTGCGATCCGCCGGATTCTTGAGAGCTGCCGTATCAGGGGACGGAAGCGCCACCTTCTTAGACAAACGGGATAGAGCCTTGTCGACATTCGGAGACGACTCCCATTTTTCCCTGTCATCAGAGGGGAAAGGATACGCCATGAAAATTCTCTTGGGAATCTGCCACCTCTTGTCCGGCGACTCCCAAGCCTTTTCACAAAGAGTATTCATTTCATGAGAGGGGGGAAACTTCACCTCAGGCTTTTTCCCTTTAAACAAACAAATCCTTGTTTCCTGCACCGCAGGTTCGTCATAGATATGTAAAAATAAGATTTTAAACCTACCGGTAAATCTTTTTCTCCTAGTCCGTAGAGTATGCTGGGGACTCCGTAAGGACCATGGGGTATAGACGGGCTCCGCAGGAGACATGGGCACTCTAAGACTTTAGATGGGTATGAACTGGCTCCTCCCTCTATGCCCCTCCTCCAGACCTCAGTTAAAGAACTGTGCCCAGAGACGACGGACAGTACGAGGAAAGGATTTTTGTTAATCTAAGGGCGAGATACATACCAGCCCACACCATACATACCGTACAACCTGGCATACACTAAACCAGTTAACAGCATGAACAAAACAGCATCAGCCAGAGACTGATCACAACTGTAACATAACCCTTATGTAAGCAACTATATACAAGCCTTGCAGAAATAGTCCGCACTGGGACGGGCGCCCAGCATCCTCTACGGACTAGGAGAAAAAGATTTACCGGTAGGTTTAAAATCTTATTTTCTCTTACGTCCTAGAGGATGCTGGGGACTCCGTAAGGACCATGGGAATTATACCAAAGCTCCAGACCAGGCGGGAGAGTGCGGATGACTCTGCAGCACCGACTGAGCAAACATGAGGTCCTCATTAGCCAGGGTATCATACTTGTAGAATTTTGCAAAAGTGTTTGAACCCGACCAAGTAGCTGCCCGGCAAAGCTGTAATGCGAGCAGCCGCCCAAGAAGAGCCCACCTTCCTAGTGGAATGGGCCTTTACCGAATTAGGTAACGGCAATCCAGCCGTAGAATGAGCCTGCTGAATAGTGTTACAGATCCAGCGAGCAATAGTCTGCTTAGAAGCAGGAGCGCCAACCTTGTCGGCCGCATACAGGACAAACAGTGCCTCTGTTTTCCTGACTCGAGCCGTCCTGGCTACATAAATTTTTAAGGCCCTGACTACATCAAGGGACTTGGAATCCTCCAAGTCACCTGTAGCCACAGGCACCACAATAGGTTGGTTCATATGAAACCACGAAATCACCTTAGGTAGAAATTGAGGGTGAGTCCTCAACTCTGCTCGATCCACATGGAAAATCAGATGGCGGCCTTGTCTCACAAGAGCCCCTAATTCGGACACCCGCCTCGCAGATCCCAAGGCCAACAACATGACCACTTTCCAAGTGAGAAATTTTAATTCAACAGTTTGAAGAGGTTCAAACCAGTGTGACTTAAGGTACTGTAACACCACGTTAAGGTCCCACGGTGCCACTGGGGGCACAAAAGGAGGTTGGATGTGCAGCACTCCCTTTACAAAAGTCTGGACTTCTGGGAGAGAAGCCAATTCCTTCTGAAAGAATATAGATAGGCTCCATTAAGGTGCAGATTTTGGCCTTATCTTTAGGCCCATATCCACTCCTGTCTGTAGAAAATAGAGAAAACGACCCAGCTGAAAAATCTTCCGTAGGAGCATTCTTGGCTTCACACCAAGATACATATTTCCTCCAGATACGGTGATAATGTTTCGCCGTCACCTCCTTCCTAGCTTTTATCAGAGTAGGGATGACTTCCCCCGGAATACCTTTCCTAGCTAGGATTTGGTGTAAAACCGCCATGCCGTCAAAGGTAACCGCAGTAAGTCTTGGAACACGCAGGGCCCCTGTTGCAACAGATCCTCCCTGGGAGGAAGAGGCCACGGATCTTCTGTGAGCATTTCCTGAAGATCTGAATACCAGGCTCTTCGAGGCCAATCCGGAACAATGAGTATTGTCTGCACTCTTTTTCGTCTTATGATTCTCAATATTTTTGAGATGAGCGGAAGAGGAGGGAACACATATACCGACTGAAAAACCCATGGTGTCACCAGGGCGTCCACCGCTACTGCCTGAGGGTCCCTCGACCTGGAACAATATATCCGAAGTTTCTTGTTGAGGCGCGACGCCATCATGTCTATTTGAGGAAGTCCCCAACTACTTGTTATCTCTGCGAAAACTTCTTGATGGAGATCGTGTCTGCGGAGGAAGTCCGCCTCCCAGTTGTCCACTCCCGGAATGAAGACTGCTGACAGAGCGCTTGCGTGATTTTCCGCCCAGCGAAGAATCCTGGTGGCTTTCGCCATTGCCACTCTGCTCCTTGTCCCGCCTTGGCGGTTTACATGCGCCACGGCTGACACATTGTCTGACTGAATCAGAACGGGTAGGTCGCGAAGAAGATTCTCCGCTTGTCGTAGGGCCGTTGTATATGGCCCTTAATTCCAGCACGTTGATGTGTAGACAAGCCTCCTGGCTTGACCACAGTCCCTGAAAATTTCTTCCTTGTGTGACTGCTCCCCATCCTCGGAGACTGAAACGTCCTTGCATGGAACCTGCCGAAGGGGATGACCTCGGAGGCCGCCACCATTTTTCCCGATACTCGAGTGCATTGATGAACTGACACACTTTTTGGTTTTAGCAGGTCCCGGACCATGTTCTGAAGTTCCTGGGCTTTTTCCGTTGGGAGAAAACCCCTCTTCTTTTCCGTGTCCAAAAATGATAGCCGAGTTGTCGGAATCAACTGCGACTTTGGTAGATTTAGGATCCAGCCATGTTGCTGCAGCACTCTCAGGGAGAGCGACACGCTTTTCAGTAATTGATCTCTCGATCTCGCTTTTATCAGGAGATCGTCCAAGTATGGGATAATTGTGACTCCTTTCCTGCGCAGGAGCACCATCATTTCCGCCATTACCTTGGTGAAAATCCTCGAGGCCGTGGAAAGCCCAAACGGCAACGTCTGAAACTGGTAATGAAAATCCTGTACAGCGAATCTCAGGTACGCCTGATGAGGGGGATAAATGGGGACATGAAGGTATGCATCCTTTATGTCTAGTGATACCATAAAATCCCCCCCTTCCAGGCTGGAGATCACTGCCCGGAGAGATTACATCTTGAATTTGAACCTTTTCAAATACAGGTTCAGGGATATTAGATTCAGAATGGGTCTGACCGAGCCATCTGGCTTCGGGACCACAAACAGGGTTGAATAGTACCCTCTTCCCTGTTGCATTAGGGGAACTTTGATAATCACTTGCTGTTGACACAGCTTTTGAATGGCAGCTGAAACTATTTCCCTCTCTGGGGGAGAAGCTGGCAAAGCCGATTTGAAAAATCGGCGAGGAGGCACTTCTTTGAACTCCAGTTTGTAGCCTTAGGACACAATTTTGATCGCCCAAGGATCCAAATCCGTCTGAACCCAGACCTGGCTGAAGAGTTGAAGACGTGCCCCTACCGGTGCGGACTCCCGCAGAGGAACCCCAGCGTCATGCGGTGGATTTTGTAGAGGCCGGGGAGGACTTTTGTTCCTGGGAACTAGCCGTAGCTGGTGTTCTTTTCCCTCTACCTTTACCTCTGGTGTTGAAGGAAGAGCCCCGACCCTTTCTGAACTTAGATAAAGAAAAATGTACTGGCGCCGGCTGAAATTCAATACCAGAGTCTATATTTAAAAATATATACAGGTTGAGTATCCCTTATCCAAAATGCTTGGGACCAGAGGTATTTTGGATATCGGATTTTTCCGTATTTTGGAATAATTGCAAACCATATTGAGATATCATGGTGATGGGACCTAAATCTAAGCACAGAATGCATTTATGTTTTATATACACCTTATACACACACAACAAGAAGGTAATTTTAGCCAATATTTTTTATAACTTTGTGCATTAAACAAAGTGTGTGTACATTCACACAATTCATTTATGTTTTATATACACCTTTACACACAGCCTGAAGGTCTTTTAATACAATATTTTTAATAACTTTGTGTAATAAACAAAGTTTGTGTACATTGAGCCATCAAAAACAAAGGTTTCATTATTTCACTCTCACTCAAAAAAGTCTGTATTTCGGAATATTCCGTATTTCGGAATATTTGGATATGGGATACTCAACCTGTATAGCTTTATTAAATATCGCTAAGAGAATTTAGCTAATCTCTCAAGGATAAAACAACCCCATAAAATAAGAACACTGTAGGAGACCACAGGATATTAACCCTTTCAATTCAAAAGTCCACAGTTCCTGGCTAGGACACTAATCCACATTTGCCCACAAGTTATTTTGTATATAGCTTTTTACCAGACTTGCTTCCGGATAAAGAAATCCCCTAGGAGTCCCAAGCAAATGGAATCCAGATGGCAATTGGAGATAAGTCCGGGTCTGTGAAGAAACTTGTGTCGGAGTTTTAATCCAGTGGAAGCTGATGGGTCCAGATATCGCCAGGAGGTGGATGGGGTGCTGGTACCTGTGGTCCTACAAGGAAAGCTCAACGCGTTTCGCTGGTCTAATGGATGCCAGCTTCCTCAGGAGCATAAGTCCAATGTCCAATATGTGAATAATATATACCCTTACTCATTAGGAATTGGTTGGAAACACCTGTTAGCCCTGCTAACACATTTAAAACTTATTACACAAACCTAGTGTTTAGCCACAGCAGAAGGCAATCTACAATGAGTCAACTTAAATAGAGTTATTTATAAAAAAGAGTTGTCAAAAAAGGCAAAAAAGTGTATATTTATATTACATAATTTATGTCATGTGATCGTCCCCGATCACATGACACTAGATACCCAATGATGTCAGTAATCTATATTCAAAACAGACGCGCGCCGGACCACGTGACCAGCTCCGATCACGTGGTCAGTCTAACGCGTCATGCGTCTCACGGAGCGAAGGGGAATGTAATCCTTCTTTGTTGCTTCACAGTATGTTTCCGCCCGGGACCACGTGATTGTCTTTGATCACGTGACCCCGCCAGTCCATTGTGCGGTTCACAGACTGAACTTATGCGACCGAAAGGACTACATCTGATATTGAGGTGTTTTCTTTTGCTGTGGGTGAACATAAGGCAAAAAAGAAGAATTACCCGCGGTAGCCATGGAAACCAGGTCTGCGAGGCCCTCCCCAAATAAAACCTCACCCTTGTAAGGTAAAGTTTCCATATGTCTTTTTGAATCGGCATCACCCGTCCATTGGCGGGTCCACAGGGACCGTCTAGCAGAAATTGCCATGGCATTGGCTCTTGAACCCAATAGTCCAATGTCTCTCGAAGCCTCTCTCATATATAATGCTGCGTCTTTAATGTGACCCAAGGTCAACAAAATGCTATCCTTATCTAGGGTGTCAATGTCAGATGACAAGTTATCTGCCCATGCAGCAATTGCGCTACCCACCCATGCCGACGCTACTGCCGGTCTGAGCAAGGCACCCGTATGCGTATAAATTGATTTTAAGGTAGTTTCCTGTCTGCGATCAGCAGGATCCTTGATTTTCCAATCGCTAAGCGCTATCTTTCACTATATATTTTTTTTTTGTTGTAAACCTCTTTCAGATTACTATACTGGGAGCTGCATACGATTGGTTACAGGTGGTCAGCACAATTATACATTTTTACAAGAATTTCTAGTGTTTTCTGTGTATTTAAATATACAGAGTTCTTTTTTGCGCCTGAATTATTCTTGGGGCCCACGGCTGTGTGGGTGCGAACACCGCAGATCAGTTGCTGTTTGCACGCACCCAGCATTGTGTCCCCTAAATTCTTACATATTTTTTTTTTTCTCTTGCAGACATGTCTCCTCACCAGGGCAGTGGTGGAGTCAGTGCAGGAGGCTCCATTTGACTCAGCATCTATCATACTGGCACAGCTGCAGCATAAAAAGGTAGGAAGAACACTTGGGGAAGGGGACTCAGTGCAGTCAGTCAGACAGCTTCCTGTCACACACAGCACAGCTCTATCCGTCAAGACAGTGAGGACACTGAAAACTATTTCATTAGGAAGGAATGAAAATGTACACAAATGTGTCACATTAGAAAGAAGTAGTAGTTTAAGTGTTAAATTAGTTTACTCTATGGTCTGAACACTGAAGTTCTGAAGCAGTTTAGTTATGGTAACCCCATACTCTGAACTTGAACCACATTCCTTTTTGATAGTTGGGATGAGTGACCTATAAAGTGGCTCTTTCATCCTATATAATCATGTTTTGTAACAGCTTCATTACACTCCTTTCTTACCATCATATCCTCTGAAAGGGATCCGGTCAGCAAACCGGCGTTCTGGATGCCGGCAGTTGGAATACAGACACTGGTCACAACAGATGCCGCAATCCCAACATCGATCACAATGCCGGAGCCGGAATCCCGAAGGTAAGTATGCTGTGGTTGGTAATTGTTAGATCACAGTGGGGGCGGTTAGGGTTAGGCTGCGTGGCTGTTGAAGGTTAGGCACAAAGCGGGGAGGGAGGGTTAGGGGGTGTAGAGGGTTAGAATACTCACCTATCAGGTATCCGGATTTTGCACGTTGAGATGCTGCTGTTGGTATTCTGACCACCAGCAACCAAAGCACCGGGATCCTGATACCATTCCCTCTGAAAAACGCGCCCAAAGCGTTTCTATTCTTTTGTAAATTTTTAAGTGTATTTTTAAAACAAGCTGTGCTAGGTGTATAGTGATTTTCCAGGAGCACTTCCAAGGAACATGAGATGCACCAATTGGACAAGTTAGCACGTGTACAGATTAACAACTTATGCGGGTTCCACTCCCTGCTAATAAATGATCTTTACTGTAGTTGATATTTTGTTTACCTTGCTATTTGTTAGTTACTGATGAGCAGATTTGTTTGTTACTGACGGGCAGTGCAGGAGGCCTTCCAGAGCCTTAAGTAGCTCATAGGACGGGATCCAGTGAATTTATTATACAATCACCCAGACAAAAAATCATTTCTAATTATTCCACAATGCCACCCCAGTATGGGTGTGGTATGTTAGGTAGATTAGATTTAGGTCAACAGTGTCGACAACAGTAAGTAGGTCAACATGAGGGTTTTTTTTTAACCTTTTTTTGGTGTCGTTTTCTCCGTTCAGTGACCAGGATCCCCAAATTAGTGGACCGTGTGCGCTTGGCACAGGTTACCGTTCCCAAATGTAGTCCACATGTATCGTGAAGTATGAAAAAGTTCAAAAAATTAAAAAGAAAAAAAGTGAAAAACGCATGTTGACCTCGTCATGTCGACCTAGAGTCCCTGTCAACCAATAGTGGTCAACCTAGACAGTGTCGACCTAAAGACTGGATCCCACCAGTATACATAGGCCTAACTTGCATTATTGTTATTTTATGTTAATGCTGCTGAAGATTTAACATCGCCTTTACATCTGCACTAGTCAAAAAGTTTTGTAACACAAATTATACCAACCCCATAAATATACATTTATATACAGTAGCTTATTATACCATGTTCGCACAATATTTTTATACATTACTCTTCATCATCACCACAACCTGCTGGAGAACATTACTGTAGCACCCATCTTCGCTGAAAGCCAGGAGTGACAGTGGCCAGAGTCTGAGATACCACACCAGCGGATATGCTGGTATAATGTGAGTGAACTCACCCTGCCCGATGGGTCCCGTCACATTGCACAGAGCCGCCAGAGATCACCGTTATCCTCCTATGCACATACGGATGTCACATGCAGCGTCCCATCCGCCTCCCGCGGCAGCCGGAGATCCAGCGGCATCTACTGATCGTGCGCACTCACAGGGAGGGGAACAGAAGAAGGAGAAAAAAAAAAAAAAAACAACAACATAAAGTTTTACCGCCCCGTCTCCCTTTGCCCTTATGTGCGGCTTGTAGTTCCCATAGAAGGCTGGTAACTCTCATCCCCTTCGCATGTATAGTGTAAGAAAACTACACTTCCCATCAAACCATTCGGGATCGGCCTGGGAACGAATGAGAAGCCGGGAGAGGGCCATGGCTCTGCCCAATTAGCGAGCGAAGGGGAGTGGCCAGGCGTTGACGGTGAGATCAGTGGGCGGGGCTAAGCGACTGTGGATGACGGCAACCATGACGGCACGGCTCGGTGTGAGTAGCTCCTCCCCTCAAAACGTCACAAGGTCCCTTCAGCCCCTCCGATATAGAACCAACCGTGCGGGGAGGGGGGCAGGACCCAGGTTTAGGGATGGGACATTGAAAGAAAATATTGTTTAAATTATATTTTTCAACGTTGGTCACAAAACGTTGTTAAGATCTAAAAATCGGTTCTGTGAGACCGAGGTTAATCAATGATCACTGATGTGTCTGTTTTAATATAGGGTCACAGAATGTTTGGTTTACGTATGGTAGAATGGGCAAGTATTCTTAACCACATTACCTACCAGCGTGATTGCTCTGGTACCTGCCATGTGACTGATGAGTGTCACTAACCAGTGTGCAGTAAGGGTGATCCACTCCTTCTCCGACGACAGTAGTACAGTACCAAGTAACGTGGCCTGGGAGCTGGCATCGGGATCACAGCATACTTGCCTACTAGTTTCAAGGAGATTATAGGTGAGGCGCACCGTTGAGGGGGCATGTCATGTTCCACCTATGGGCGTATTTATTGGTACTCAATATCTCTCTAACGTCCTAGTGGATGCTGGGGACTCCGTAAGGAGTCTAAGGACCATGGGGAATAGCGGCTCCGCAGGAGACTGGGCACAGCTAAGAAAGAATTAGGACTACCTGGTGTGCACTGGCTCCTCCCACTATGACCCTCCTCCAGACCTCAGTTAGAATCCTGTGCCCGGCCGAGCTGGATGCACACTAGGGGCTCTCCTGAGCTCCTAGAGAGAAAGTATATGTTAGGTTTTTTTATTTTACAGTGAGATCTGCTGGCAACAGACTCACTGCAGCGAGGGACTAAGGGGAGAAGAAGCGAACCTACCTAACTGGTGGTAGCTTGGGCTTCTTAGGCTACTGGACACCATTAGCTCCAGAGGGATCGACCGCATGGAACCGGCCATTGGTGTTCGGTCCCGGAGCCGCGCCGCCGGCCCCCTTACAGAGCCAGAAGCAAGAAGAATCCGGAAAATCGGCGGCAGAAGACATCAGTCTTCACCAAGGTAGCGCACAGCACTGCAGCTGTGCGCCATTGCTCCTCATACACACTTCACACTCCGGTCACTGAGGGTGCAGGGCGCTGGGGGGGGGGGGGGGGCGCCCTGAGAAGCAATAAATACACCTTGGCTGGCAAATATATCACAATATATAGCCCCAGAGGCTATATATGGGATAAATACCCCTGCCAGAATCCATAAAAAAGCGGGAGAGAAGTCCGCGAAAAAGGGGCGGAGCTATCTCCCTCAGCACACTGGTGCTATTTTCTCTTCACAGTGTAGCTGGAAGACAGCTCCCCAGGCTCTCCCCTGTAGTTTTCAGGCTCAAAGGGTTAAAAAGAGAGGGCGGGCACTAAATTTAGGCGCAATATGGTTTATACAAGCAGCTATTGGGGGAAAAAATCACTCAGTTATAGTGTTAATCCCTGCATTATATAGCGCTCTGGTGTGTGCTGGCATACTCTCTCTCTGTCTCCCCAAAGGACTTTGTGGGGTCCTGTCCTCAGTCAGAGCATTCCCTGTGTGTGTGCTGTGTGTCGGTACGGCTGTGTCGACATGTGGGATGAGGAAGGTTACGTGGAGGTGGAGCAGAGGCCGATAAATGGGATGTCGTCCCCTGTGGGGCCGACACCAGAGTGGATGGATAGGTGGAAGGTATTAAACGACAATGTCAACTCCTTACAAGGCTGGATGACGTAAAACAGCTGTGGGACAGCCGGCTTCTCAACCCGCGCCTGCCCAGGCGTCTCAAAGGCCATCAGGGGCTCAAAAAAGCGCCCGTTACCTCAGATGGCAGACACAGATGTCGACACGGAGTCTGACTCCAGTGTCGACGAGGTTGAGACATATACACAATCCACTAGGAACATCCGTTACATGATCTCGGCAATAAAAAATGTGTTACGCATTTCTGACATGAACCCAAGTACCACATAAAAGGGGTTTTATTTTTGGGGAGAAAAAGCAGCCAGTGTTTTGTTCCCCCATCAGATGAATGAAGTGTGTAAAGTAGCGTGGGTTCCCCCAATAAGAAACTGGTAATTTCTAAAAAGTTACTGATGGCGTACCCTTTCCCGCCAGAGGATAGGTCACGTTGGGAGATATCCCTTAGGGTGGATAAGGCGCTCACACGTTTGTCAAAAAAGGTGGCACTGCCGTCTTAGGATACGGCCACCTTGAAGGAGCCTGCTGATAAAAAGCAGGAGACTATCCTGAAGTCTGTATATACACACTCAGGTACTATACTGAGAACTGCAATTGCCTCAGCATAAATAGTGCTGCTGCAGCGTGGTCTGATACCCTGTCAGATAATATTAATACTCTAAGACAGGGATAATAGTTTGCTAACATAGAGCATATTAAAGACGTCGTCTTATATATGAAGGATGCACAGAGGGATATTTGCCGGCTGGCATCCAGAATTAATGCAATGTCCATTCTGCCAGGAGGGTATTAGAAACCCGGCAGTGGACAGGTGATGCTGCCTATAAAAGGCACATGGAAAGCACAGAGACAAGGGAAGAAGGAAAAAGCTGCACCAGCAGCCAGTTCCCAGGATCAAACATCTTCCCCCGCTTCCTCTGAGTCCACCGCTTGACGTTGGGGCTCCACAGGTGGAGACAGGTGCGGTAGGGGCGCGTCTCGGGAACTTCAGGGACCAGTGGGTTTGCCCACAGGTGGATCCCTAGGTGCTGCAAATAGTATGACAAACAATTAGGAAGCTGCTCAATCATACCTGGAGGTAATTATATATCAGGTGCTGGAAGGGGGAGGGGTAACAGACAAACAACAGACAAAGAGGAAGGGGGGTGCAAATCCCCAACCCCCAAATTCCCTTCCGCACACTGAGAATTACATGTAACAATCCCTGAACCTATCTAGTAATAAAATTCAGAGAATTCGTCACAAATGTTTGCAAACACATGTTTAGCTGCTGGCCACTTCACGGCTTCTCTGATACAGCAGTCCTAACCTACATAATAGCAGTGCCCACATAGGGCCATGTAATTTGTCACAGTACGCCTCATGATAAAGGCTTTTACTAAAACACTTCCAAACAGAGAGCTAACTTACCCGGGAGCCACCCCCAGGATCTCCCATTGGCACTACAAGGAACAGCATGCCTTCCAAATGCTGCTCCCATTCAATGCCTCATGCACACAAGCAGACAAACAATTAGGAAGCTGCTCAATCATACCTGGAGGTAATTATATATCAGGTGCTGGAAGGGGGAGGGGTAACAGACAAACAACAGACAAAGAGGAAGGGGGGTGCAAATCCCCAACCCCCAAATTCCCTTCCGCACACTGAGAATTACCTGTAACAATCCCTGAACCTATCTAGTAATAAAATTCAGAGAATTCGTCACAAATGTTTGCAAACACATGTTTAGCTGCTGGCCACTTCACGACTTCTCTGATACAGCAGTCCTAACCTACATAATAGCAGTGCCCACATAGGGCCATGTAATTTGTCACAGTACGCCTCATGATAAAGGCTTTTACTAAAACACTTCCAAACAGAGAGCTAACTTACCCGGGAGCCACCCCCAGGATCTCCCATTGGCACTACAAGGAACAGCATGCCTTCCAAATGCTGCTCCCATTCAATGCCTCATGGGGGGTTGGGGATTTGCACCCCCCTTCCTCTTTGTCTGTTGTTTGTCTGTTACCCCTCCCCCTTCCAGCACCTGATATATAATTACCTCCAGGTATGATTGAGCAGCTTCCTAATTGTTTGTCTGCTTGTGTGCATGAGGCATTGAATGGGAGCAGCATTTGGAAGGCATGCTGTTCCTTGTAGTGCCAATGGGAGATCCTGGGGGTGGCTCCCGGGTAAGTTAGCTCTCTGTTTGGAAGTGTTTTAGTAAAAGCCTTTATCATGAGGCGTACTGTGACAAATTACATGGCCCTATGTGGGCACTGCTATTATGTAGGTTAGGACTGCTGTATCAGAGAAGCCGTGAAGTGGCCAGCAGCTAAACATGTGTTTGCAAACATTTGTGACGAATTCTCTGAATTTTATTACTAGATAGGTTCAGGGATTGTTACAGGTAATTCTCAGTGTGCGGAAGGGAATTTGGGGGTTGGGGATTTGCACCCCCCTTCCTCTTTGTCTGTTGTTTGTCTGTTACCCCTCCCCCTTCCAGCACCTGATATATAATTACCTCCAGGTATGATTGAGCAGCTTCCTAATTGTTTGTCTGCTTGTGTGCATGAGGCATTGAATGGGAGCAGCATTTGGAAGGCATGCTGTTCCTTGTAGTGCCAATGGGAGATCCTGGGGGTGGCTCCCGGGTAAGTTAGCTCTCTGTTTGGAAGTGTTTTAGTAAAAGCCTTTATCATGAGGCGTACTGTGACAAATTACATGGCCCTATGTGGGCACTGCTATTATGTAGGTTAGGACTGCTGTATCAGAGAAGCCGTGAAGTGGCCAGCAGCTAAACATGTGTTTGCAAACATTTGTGACGAATTCTCTGAATTTTATTACTAGATAGGTTCAGGGATTGTTACAGGTAATTCTCAGTGTGCGGAAGGGAATTTGGGGGTTGGGGATTTGCACCCCCCTTCCTCTTTGTCTGTTGTTTGGCTGCAAATAGTATCACAGGGATACAGGCTGGAGTTCGAGGCGACTCCCCCTCGCCGTTACCTCACCTCAGCCTTGCCTGCTGCCCTCGGAGAAAGGTAGTACTGGCGGCAATTCACAAGCTGCACTTCCAGCAGGTGAAATCTAGGTACCCCTCCTTCAACAAGGCCGGGGTTACTATTCCAAAATGTTGTGGTACCGAAACCTGACGGTTCGGTGAGACCCATTCTAAAATTGAAAGCCTTGAACACTTATATACGAAGGTTCAAGTTCGAAATGAAATCGCTCAGGGCGATTATTGCAAGCCTGGATGGTATCACTGGACATCAAGGATGCTTACCTGCATGTCCCTATTTACCCTCTTCACCAGGAGTACCTCAAAATTGTGGTACAGGATTGTCATTACCAATTCCAGACGTTGCCGTTGGTCTGTCCCCGGCACCGAGGTATTTACCAAGGTAATGGCCGAAATAATTATCCCGTACTTGGACGATCTCCTTATAAAGGCGAGGTCCAGGGAGCAGTTGTTCGGCGGAGTAGCACTATCTCGGGAAGTGCTACAACAGCACGGCTGAATTCTGAATATTCCAAAGTCGCAGCTGGTTCCTACGACGCGTCTACTGTTCCTGAGTATGGTTCTGGACACAGAACAGGATAAAAAGGTTTTCTCCCGGAGGAGAAGTCCAAGGAGTTGTCGTCTCTAGACAGAGACCTCCTAATACGTATACAGGTGTCGGTGCATCAATGCACGCGAGCCCTGGGAAGGATGGTAGCTTCTTACGAAGAAATTCCATTCGCCAGGTCCCATTCAAGGATTTTCCAGTGGGATCTGTTGGACATGTGGTCCGGGTTGCATCTTCAGATGCATCGACGGATAACCCTGTCTCCAAGGGCCAGGGTGTCGTTGTTGTGGTGGCTGCAGAGTGCTCATCTTCTAGGGGGCCGCAGATTCGGCATACAGGACTGGGTCCTGGTGACCACGGATGCCAGCCTTCGAGGCTGGGGGGTAGTCACACAGGGAAGAAACTTCCAAGGCTATGGAAAAGTCAGGAGACTTCCCTACACATAAATATTCTGGAACTAAGGGCCATTTACAATGCCCTAAGTCAGGCTAGACCCCTGCTTCAACACCGGCCGGTGCTGATCCAGTCAGACAACATCACGGCGGTCGCTGATGTACACGACGGGGCGGCACAAGAAGCAGGATGGCGATGGCAGAAGCCACAAGGATTCTCCGATGGGCGGAAAATCATGTGTTAGCACTGTCAGCAGTGTTCATTCCCGGAGTGGACAACTGAGAAGCAGACTTTCTCAGAAGACACGACCTCCACCCGGGAGAGTGGGGACTTCATCCAGAAGTCTTCCAAATGATTGTACACCGTTGGGAAAGGCCACAGGTGGACATGATGGCGTCCCGCCTCAACTAAAAGTTACAAAGATATTGCGCCAGGTCAAGGACCCTCAGGTGATAGCTGTGGACGCTCTGGTAACACCGTGGGTGTACCAGTCGGTGTATGTGTTCCCTTCTCTGCCTCTCTTACCCAGGGTAATGAGAATAATAAGAAGGAGAGGAGTAAGAACTATACTCATTGTTCCGGGTTGGCCAAGAAGAGCTTGGTACTCAGAATTCCAAGAAATGATCTCAGAGGACCTATGGCCTCTGCCGCTCAGACAGGACCTGCTGCAGCAGGGGGCCTGTCTGTTTCAAGACGTACCGCGGCTGCGTTGACGGCATGGCGGTTGAACGCCGGATCCTGAAGGAAAAGGGAATTCCGGAGGAAGTTATCCCTACGCTATTTAAAGCTAGGAAAGAAGTGAACGCTAACCATTATCAGCGCATATGGCGGAAATATGTTGCGTACTGTGAGGCCAGGAAGGCCCCAAAGGAGAAATTTCAGCTAGGTCGATTTCTGCACTTCCTACAGTCAGAGGTGACTATGGGCCTACAATTGGGTTCCATTAAGGTCCAGATTTCGGCTCTATCGATTTTCTTCCACAATGGAACTGGCTTCACTGCCTGAAGTTCAGACATTTGTCAAGGGAGTGCTGCATATTCAGCCTCCTTTTGTGCCTCCAGTGGCACCGTGGGACCTCAACGTGGTGTTGGGTTTCCTAAAGTCACATTGTTTTGAGCCACTCAAAACCGTGGATTTAAAATATCTCACGTGGAAAGTGGTCATGCTTTTGGCCTTGGCTTCGGCAAGGCGGGTGTCAGAATTGGCGGCTTTGTCATGCAAAAGCCCCTATTTGATTTTCCATATGGATAGGGCAGAATTGAGGGCTCGTCCCCAGTTTCTTCCTAAGGTGGTATCAGCTTTTCACTTGAACCAACCTATCGTGGTGCCTGCGGCTACTAGGGACTTGGTGGACTCCAAGTTACTGGACGTAGTCAGGGCCTTGAAAATTTATGTTTCCAGGACGGCTGGAGTCAGGAAGACTGACTCGCTATTTATCCTGTATGCACCAAACAAGTTGGGTGCTTCTGCTTCAAAGCAGACTATTGCTCGCTGGATTTGTAGCACATTTCAGCTTGCGCATTCTGTGGCTGGCCTGCCGCAGCCTAAATCTGTAAAAGCCCATTCCACGAGGAAAGTGGGCTCTTCTTGGGCGGCTGCCCGAGGGGTCTCGGCTTTATAACTTTGCCGAGCTGCTACTTGGTCAGGGGCAAACACGTTTGCAAAATTCTACAAATTTGATACCCTGGCTGAGGAGGACCTTGAGTTCTCTCATTCGGTGCTGCAGAGTCATCCGCACTCTCCCGCCCGTTTGGGAGCTTTGGTATAATCCCCATGGTCCTTACGGAGTCCCCAGCATCCACTAGGACGTTAGAGAAAATAAGATTTTACTCACCGGTAAATCTATTTCTCGTAGTCCGTAGTGGATGCTGGGCGCCCGTCCCAAGTGCGGACTGTCTGCAATACTTGTATATAGTTATTGTTAACTAAAAGGGTTATTGTTGAGCCATCTGTTGAGAGGCTCTGTTATGTTCATACTGTTAACTGGGTATAATATCACGAGTTATACGGTGTGATTGGTGTGGCTGGTATGAGTCTTACCCGGGATTCAAAATCCTTTCCTTATTGTGTCAGCTCTTCCGGGCACAGTATCCTTACTGAGGTCTGGAGGAGGGTCATAGTGGGAGGAGCCAGTGCACACCAGGTAGTCCTAATTCTTTCTTAGCTGTGCCCAGTCTCCTGCGGAGCCGCTATTCCCCATGGTCCTTACGGAGTCCCCAGCATCCACTACGGACTACGAGAAATAGATTTACCGGTGAGTAAAATCTTATTATTGCCCTTTGAAATAAATATATCGCCCCCTGAAATAAATATGCTTACTGTTCCTTTAAAAAGTATATATACTGCTTCATGTAAAAACATATCAAAGTCTAATATTTGATTTCTGCACAGGTTACAATTTTGTCTACAGAACAGCTACACATGCGTGAGTGTGAATTTACTTTCCAAATGGCAAATAATAACAGCATGCAGAACCTTGGATAGTGGGGGTGTGGGGACAGCGTATGTCCCTCAGGCCTCAGTATCCCCGTAATAACAGAGCAATTTGCCCCTGTCTCACTGATCTGGGTGATAGAGAATGAATATGGCGGGGGGTGTCATACAGGTACAGTTGGATTAGCTATCACTTCCTTGGAGCAGCAATGATAGCACTGTATAGTGATGCAGCAGGGGCCGTCCATTACACGCAGATGTCTCCTGCTGCAGTAGTGATCCAACATGTATTGGATCACTGACACACCATTGGGCGGCCATCGCAGAGGCTAGGAAATCTCTGTGCTACCACAGAGATCCCTGGACTCTTCCTTCCCCTTAAATAGTGGCGACACGCCATCGTTTCACAAATGCAGGTCGACGCCCCCCTCCCCGCCCCCGAAATAGCATCAGACTGTCAAATAAAGTCTGATGCCATCAACGTCCTATGCCGCAGGACCCGTTCGCACACTGCAGAACAGGTCCTGCGCATGTGCAAAATACCTAAAAGTGGTACTTTGCACTGATGGTCGTAGGTGCAACCGCACCTGCATAACCCCCATACTGACAGTGAATGCACTATGATTACATGACAGCTGAAGAGAACTGTTCTGTGTGCTTGTTCCTTTAAACAAATTTCTCTCACGTCCTAGAGGATGTTGGGGTCCACATTAGTACCATGGGGTATAGACGGGTCCCTTGGGAGCTGTGGGCACTTTAAGAGTTTAATAGTGTGGGCTGGCTCCTCCCTCTATGCCCCTCCTATCAGACTCAGTTTAGAAAATGTGCCTGGAGGAGCCGGTCACAGCTAGGGGAGCTCCTAGGAGTTTTTCTAATTTTATTATTTTTTAAAAGAGTTATTTACAGGGAGGTTGCTGGCAACAACCTCCCTGCTTCGTGGGACTTAGGGGGGGAGTAGGAACCAACCCTAGAGGTTAATGGTTCTCTATCTCCGCCGACAGTACACTGAGCTCTTGAGGGTGCTGATCGCTAGCCCACGAGGCGACCGCTCACTCCCGCAGCAAGGCCGCCACCCCCTAACAGAGCCAGTAGATGGAGTGGTGAGTATGACGCTGGTGCCCCGGTAAGCGGGTCACCGGCGGGAAATGGCGGCACAAGCGTAGGAGCGCAGCTCGGACAGGCTGCACTCCGGAGGGATCAGCGGTACTGTTGTGCGGCGCTGTGAGGGGAGCCCTGGGCCAGCGCAATACCCTACACTAGTCAAGCATAGCTTACAAGGTCTAACCCACTGTGTGCTGCCGATTTACCTCAGGCCAGTATAATCTCTTAAATGCGGGAAGACGTGCCATTATATTCTGCTAAGGCAAAAAAGCCTAATTAGATATGACGGATAATTGGAATTGTAAGCGAACAAGCCCGTCACCGGGTGAAACGCGTTTTCCTTGCGGGCACCCCGCCTGTCTGACATCTAAATGGGTGAGCCAGCTAGGTCTTATCTAATTAAGCTTTTTTGCCTTAGCAGAATATTTTGTGTTTCAGAAAGGATCTCTGTGACAATTATTGCTGGTGAGCCCAGCTAGGTCATACTATATATTGGTGTAATCTCTCATTTAGGTACATTGTGGTGTAACCTTGTATCCAATACAATAGTGGCAGGTAGTCTGTGGCCCTGTTTTCTTTGCGGGCACCCCGCCTGCCTGACAACTGAATGGGTGATGTTTAAACACTGTTTTGTTTTATTTTTGATTAAGCTCTCATGCTCTAGCAACATATTTCGTGTTTCAGAAAGAATCTCTGTTATTACCATTGCTGGTGCTTCCAGCTAAAGAGTATCACACATTTCTGTAATCTCTCATTCTAGTACATTGTGTAATAGTATATCTTTACATTTAATTCCTTGCGGGCACCCCGCCTGTCTGACACCTAAATGGGTGATATTCAACACTCATCTGTCTTATCTAATTAGGCTTTTTTACCTTAGCAAAATATTTTGTGTTTCAGAAAGGATCTCTGTGACTATTATTGCTGGTGAGCCCTGCTAGGTTATATTACATATTGGTGTAATCTCTCATTTAGGTACATTGTGGTGTAACCTTGTATCCAATACAATAGGGGCAGGTAGTCCGTGGCCCCGCTTTCTTTGCGGACACCCCGCCTGCCTGACAACTGAATGGATGATGTTTAAACACTGCTGTGTTTTAGTTTGATTAAGCTTTCATGCTCCAGCAACATATTTCGTGTTTCAGAAAGAATCTCTGTTATTACCATTGCTGGTGCTTCCAGCTAAAGAGTATCACACATTTCTGTAATCTCTCATTCCAGTACATTGTGTAATAGTATATCTTTTGCATTTAATAGGGACAGGCTGTTTGTGGTCCCACATTTAGTCTGCCTTAGGTATTATAAACTGTGTTCATTTTACCCTAGTCTCTCTGTGGGCTTTTCACCAGTGTTAACTGTATGGGTTAGACTTTATCTGCTCTTTCTCTGATGTCCTAGTGGATGCTGGGTACTCCGTAAGGACCATGGGGAATAGACGGACTCCGCAGGAGACTGGGCACTCTTAAAAGAAAGATTAGGTACTATATCTGGTGTGCACTGGCTCCTCCCTCTATGCCCCTCCTCCAGACCTCTGTTAGAATCTGTGCCCGGCCAGAGCTGGATGCACCTAGTGGGCTCTCCTGAGCTTACTAGAAAAGAAAGTATTTGTTAGGTTTTTTATTTTCAGTGAGATCTGCTGGCAACAGACTCACTGCTACGAGGGACTGAGGGGAGAGAAGCAAACCTACCTGCTTGCAGCTAGCTTGTGCTTCTAAGGCTACTGGACACCATTAGCTCCAGAGGGATCGAACACAGGGCCCGACCTCGATCGTCCGGAGCCGCGCCGCCGTCCCCCTTGCAGAGCCAGAAGACGGAAGAACCAGGAGAAAATCGGCGGCTGAAGACTCCGGTCTTCAATAAGGTAGCGCACAGCACTGCAGCTGTGCGCCATTGCTCCCACAGCACACCACACGCTCCGGTCACTGGTGGGTGCAGGGCGCTGGGGGGGGGCGCCCTGAGCTGCAATAAGTATACCTTTTGGCAAATGTGCACATAATACAGTTATAAACTGTATATGTGCCTAATCCCCCGCCATTAACATTATTAAAAAAGCGGGAGAAGCCCGCCGCGGAGGGGGCGGGGCTATCTCCCTTAGCACACCGGCGCCATTTTCTCTTCACAGCTCCGCTGGAAGGACGCTCCCCAGGCTCTCCCCTGCAGCATACACTACAAGAAGGGTAAAAAAGAGAGGGGGGGCACATAAATTTAGGCGCAAAAGGTGATATAAGCAGCTATTGGGGGAAAATTCACTTTGTGTTAGTGTAAATCCCTCTGTTATATAACACTCTGGTGTGTACTGGCATACTCTCTCTCTGTCTCCCCAAAGGACTTTGTGGGGTCCTGTCCTCAGTCAGAGCATTCCCTGTGTGTGTGCGGTGTGTCGGTACGGCTGTGTCGACATGTTTGATGAGGACGCTTACGTGGAGGCGGAGCAAGAGCCGATAAGTGAGATGTCGCCCCCTGCGGGGCCGACACCAGAGTGGATGGATATATGGAAGGTATTAACCTACAGTGTCAACTCCTTGCATAAAAGGTTCGATGACGTAACAGCTTTGGGACAGCCGGCATCTCAGCCCGCACCTGCCCAGGCGTCTCAGAGGCCATCAGGGGCTCAAAAACGCCCGCTACCTCAGATGGCAGACACAGATGTCGACACGGAGTCTGACTTCAGTGTAGACGAGGATGAGACAAATGTACAGTCCACAAGGGCCATCCGATGCATGATTACGGCAATGAAAAATGTGTTGCACATTTCTGACATTAACCCGGTTACCACTAAAAAGGGTATTATGTTTGGGGAGAAAAAGCAGCCAGTGACTTTTCCCCCATCTGATGAGTTAAATGAATTGTGTGAAGAAGCGTGGTGTTCCCCAGATAAGAAATTAGTGATTTCTAAGAGGTTACTAATGGCGTACCCTTTCCCGCCAACGGACAGGTTACGTTGGGAAACTTCCCCTAGGGTGGACAAGGCGCTCACACGCTTATTAAAAAAGGTGGCACTGCTGTCTCAGGATACGGCCGCCTTAAAGGAGCCTGCAGATAGAAAGCAGGAGGCTATCCTGAAGTCTGTGTATACACACTCAGGTACTATACTGAGACCTGCAATTGCTTCAGCATGGATGTGTAGTGCTGCAGCTGCTTGGTCTGATACCCTGTCAGATAACATTGATTCCCTTGACAGGGATACTATTTTGCTAACCATAGAGCATATTAAAGACGTCGTCTTATATATGAGGGATGCACAGAGGGACATTTGCCGGCTGGCATCTAGAATTAATGCAATGTCCATTTCTGCCAGGAGAGTATTATGGACTCGGCAGTGGACAGGTGATGCTGATTCTAAAAGGCACATGGAGGTTTTGCCTTATAAGGGTGAGGAATTGTTTGGGGATGGTCTCTCGGACCTCGTATCCACAGCAACTGCTGGGAAGTCGACTTTTTTACCTCAGGTTCCCTCGCAGCCTAAGAAAGCACCGTATTATCAAGTACAGTCCTTTCGGCCTCAGAAAGGCAAGCGGGTCAGAAGCGCGTCCTTTCTGCCCAGAGGCAGGGGTAGAGGGAAAAAGCTGCACCAGACAGCCAGTTCCCAGGAACAAAAATCCTCCCCTGCTTCCACTAAGTCCACCGCATGACGCTGGGGCTCCACAGGTGGAGCCAGGTGCGGTGGGGGCGCGTCTCCGGAACTTCAGCGACCAGTGGGTTCGCTCACAGGTGGATCTCTGGGTTCTACAAGTGGTATCTCAGGGATACAAGCTGGAGTTCGAGGCGTCTCCCCCTCACCGTTACCTCAAATCAGCCTTGCCAGCTGCTCCCAAGGAAAGGGAGGTAGTACTGGCGGCAATTCACAAGCTGTACCTTCAGCAGGTGATAATCAAAGTTCCCCTCCTTCAACAGGGACGGGGTTACTATTCCACAATGTTTGTGGTACCGAAACCAGACGGTTCGGTGAGACCCATTCTAAATTTGAAATCCTTGAACACTTATATAAGGAAGTTCAAGTTCAAAATGGAATCGCTCAGGGCGGTTATTGCAAGCCTGGAAGAGGGGGATTTTATGGTGTCACTGGACATCAAGGATGCTTACCTACATGTCCCCATTTACCCACCTCACCAGGAGTACCTCAGGTTTGTGGTACAGGACTGTCATTACCAATTCCAGACGTTGCCGTTTGGTCTGTCCACGGCACCGAGGGTATTTACCAAGGTAATTGCCGAAATGATGATACTGCTTCGAAAGAAGGGAGTTATAATTATCCCATACTTGGACGATCTCCTTATAAAGACAAGGTCCAAGGAGCAGTTGTTAGTCGGAGTAGCACTATCTCGGGAAGTGCTACAACAGCACGGCTGGATTCTGAATATCCCAAAGTCGCAGCTGATTCCTACGACGCGTCTGCTGTTCTTGGGCATGATTCTGGACACAGAACAGAAGAAGGTGTTTCTCCCGGAGGAGAAGGCCCAGGAATTGTCATCTCTGGTCAGGGACCTCCTGAAACCAAAACAGGTGTCGGTGCATCACTGCACGCGAGTCCTGGGAAAGATGGTAGCTTCTTACGAAGCAATTCCCTTCGGCAGGTTCCATGCAAGGATCTTTCAGTGGGATCTGTTAGACAAGTGGTCCGGATCGCATCTTCAGATGCATCGGTTGATCACCCTGTCCCCGAGGGCCAGGATGTCTCTGCTGTGGTGGCTGCAGAGTGCTCATCTTCTCGAGGGCCGCAGATTCGGCATTCAGGACTTGGTCCTAGTGACCACGGATGCAAGCCTCCGAGGTTGGGGGGCAGTCACTCAGGGAAGAAACTTCCAAGGACAGTGGTCGAGTCAGGAGACTTCCCTACACATAAATATTCTGGAACTAAGGGCCATTTACAATGCCCTGAGTCAAGCAGAACCCCTGCTACAAAACCAACCGGTGCTGATTCAGTCAGACAACATCACGGCGGTCGCCCATGTAAACCGACAGGGCGGCACAAGAAGCAGGATGGCGATGGCAGAAGCCACAAGGATTCTTCGATGGGCGGAGAATCACGTGCTAGCACGGTCAGCGGTGTTCATTCCGGGAGTGGGCAACTGGGAAGCAGACTTCCTCAGCAGGCACGACCTCCACCCGGGAGAGTGGGGACTTCATCCAGAAGTCTTCAAGCTAATTGTAAATCGTTGGGAAAGGCCACAGGTGGACATGATGGCGTCCCGCCTCAACAAAAAGCTAAAAAGATATTGCGCCAGGTCAAGGGACCCTCAGGCGATAGCTGTGGAAGCTCTAGTGACACCGTGGGTGTACCAGTCGGTTTATGTGTTCCCTCCTCTTCCTCTCATACCAAAGGTACTGAGGATAATAAGAAAGAGAGGAGTAAGAACTATACTCATCGTTCCGGATTGGCCAAGAAGAACTTGGTACCCGGAACTACAAGAAATGATCTCAGAAGACCCTTGGCCTCTGCCGCTCCGACAGGACCTGCTACAGCAGGGGCCCTGTCTGTTCCAAGACTTACCGTGGCTGCGTTTGACGGCATGGCGGTTGAACGCCGGATCCTAATGGAAAAGGGCATTCCAGATGAAGTCATTCCTACGCTGATAAAAGCTAGGAAGGATGTGACAGCAAAACATAATCACCGCATATGGCGAAAATATGTTGCTTGGTGTGAGGCCAGGAAGGCCCCAACAGAGGAATTTCAGCTGGGTCGATTTCTGCACTTCCTACAGTCAGGAGTGACTATGTGCCCAAAATTGGGATCCATTAAAGTCCAGATTTCGGCCCTGTCTATTTTCTTTCAAAAAGAACTGGCTTCACTGCCTGAAGTTCAGACGTTTGTTAAGGGAGTGCTGCATATTCAGCCCCCTTTTGTGCCTCCAGTGGCACCTTGGGATCTCAACGTTGTGTTGGATTTCCTAAAATCACATTGGTTTGAGCCACTTCAGACCGTGGAGTTGAAGTATCTCACGTGGAAGGTAGAAGGTAGTCATGCTGTTGGCCTTGGCCTCAGCTAGGCGTGTGTCAGAATTGGCGGCTTTGTCCTGTAGAAGCCCATATCTGATTTTCCATATGGACAGGGCAGAATTGAGGACTCGTCCCCAATTTCTCCCAAAGGTGGTATCAGCGTTTTATTTGAACCAACCTATTGTGGTGCCTGCGGCTACTCGGGACTTGGAGGATTCCAAGTTGCTGGACGTAGTCCGGGCCCTGAAAATCTATGTTTCCAGGACGGCTAGAGTCAGAAAAACTGACTCGCTGTTTATCCTGCATGCACCCAACAAGCTGGGTGCTCCTGCTTCAAAGCAGACTATTGCTCGCTGGATCTGTAGCACGATTCAACTTGCACATTCTGCGGCTGGACTGCCGCATCCTAAATCAGTAAAAGCCCATTCCACGAGGAAGGTGGGCTCTTCTTGGGCGGCTGCCCGAGGGGTCTCGGCTTTACAACTTTGCCGAGCTGCTACTTGGTCGGGATCAAACACTTTTGCAAAATTCTACAAGTTTGATACCCTGGCTGAGGAGGACCTTGAGTTTGCTCATTCGGTGCTGCAGAGTCATCCGCACTCTCCCGCCCGTTTGGGAGCTTTGGTATAATCCCCATGGTCCTTACGGAGTACCCAGTATCCACTAGGACGTCAGAGAAAATAAGAATTTACTCACCGGTAATTCTATTTCTCGTAGTCCGTAGTGGATGCTGGGAGCCCGTCCCAAGTGCGGACTTTGTGCAATACATGTATATAGTTATTGCTTAACTATAGGGTTATTGTTATGAGCCATCTGTTGAATGAGGCTCAGTTGTTGTTCATACTCATAACTGGGTATAGTTATCACAAGTTGTACGGTGTGATTGGTGTGGCTGGTATGAGTCTTACCCTGGATTCCAAATCCTTTCCTAGTAATGTCAGCTCTTCCGGGCACAGTTTCCCTAACTGAGGTCTGGAGGAGGGGCATAGAGGGAGGAGCCAGTGCACACCAGATATAGTACCTAATCTTTCTTTTAAGAGTGCCCAGTCTCCTGTGGAGCCCGTCTATTCCCCATGGTCCTTACGGAGTACCCAGCATCCACTACGGACTACGAGAAATAGAATTACCGGTGAGTAAATTCTTATTATTTGACTCATCTTAATTAGGATTCATCAGTATCCAGCATTTGAGGAGACCCAAAGGAACCCACAATAATGTAACCTTATTGTCAATTCCAACCACTCTTATTTCTTTCACTCTGCAACTGTTTTCTTTCTTCTCTTCCTTCCGTGAACTCTCATTCACGATTTTGGGGAGCGTGTCCCCTGAGGAGACACGACTTTTCAATCTAACGTAGACAGCAGATTCATGCTTGCATATCTGTTGCTATTTCCCTTCCCCACACATTCCCATCATCTTTTTTCTGAGGAGGAATTAATTCCTCCGTTTCGGTGCACTCTCATTGGTGGTGTAGGGTCAAATCTTCCTACGACCATACCCCTACGCTTACGCCCAATCTCGTCCAATCTTGGAAGCTAAACGGAGGTGGGCTGGGTCAGTACCTAGACGGGCGACTGCTAGGGAATACCCGGTGAAGTAGGAAGACTCCCTTTTCTATAGAAACTACACCAACAGCAGTATCACCACTTATACTTATTCCTACTATTCCTTGAACCAGATTTCTTCTCTGTCTTACCTTACCCACAACAGTGGTCAATTATCAGAAAGGTATTTCAGTGTGTGGGTTCTCCCTCTCACGAATTTAACCCTATTTAGGGCCGCATTAATACAAACACAGTTTGTACAGATCTTTGGCAGACGGAAGCAGCTTAGTATGTAGCTATCTTCCTATATGCACTTATCTAAGTATAATCAAGATCTGAACATTTCATAATTTTTTTGGGGAATATATTTCCCAGTTGACATATCAGTGTTTGGTTATGTTTCATTTTATTGCTTTGTTGAGTTCCCATGTATTCAAAGAGTAGAAATATAGACAACATTATCAACTTTTAGGCACATCACTTATCTATAGACATTAAGACAATTTAAGAGTGCGCCCAAACAAGAGTCATACTTTTCTCTTTTCTTGTTCATATTTGCCCCCTTTTCTTGACTCTGGGCCCGCCGCCATACGGACTGATAGGAATATTCGATACCTAACAATGGGGGTCATTCCGAGTTGTTCGCTCGCAAGCTGCTTTTAGCAGCTTTGCACACGCTAAGCCGCCGCCTACTGGGAGTGAATCTTAGCTTATCAAAATTGCGAACGAAAGATTCGCAATATTGCGAAAAGACTTCTCTGTGCAGTTTCTGAGTAGCTCGAGACTTACTCTGCCAGTGCGATCAGTTCAGTGCTTGTCGTTCCTGGTTTGACGTCACAAACACACCCAGCGTTCGCCCAGACACTCCTCCGTTTCTCCAGCCACTCCCGCGTTTTTCCCAGAAACGGTAGCGTTTTTTTGCACACACCCATAAAACGGCCAGTTTCCATCCAGAAACACCCACATCCTGTCAATCACATTACGATCACCAGAACGAAGAAAAAACCTCGTAATGCCGTGAGTAAAATACCTAACTGCATAGCAAATTTACTTGGCGCAGTCGCACTGCGGACTAATCGCTCCGTTGCGAGAAAAAAATAACGAGCGAACAACTCGGAATGACCCCCAATATTGTCCACCTCTGGCCTCACTATGATTATCCTTATACTATAAATTTAGGTCGGTGCAGGATCAAAAACCCCTCTCTCTGAAGGTACTTTGGAGGAAACTGAGTCTGCATTTTCGTGTGTGTGTGTGTGTGTGTGTGTGTGTGTGTGTGTGTGTGTGTGTGTGTGTGTATGTTTGTATAGCTCACATAAACATGTCTAAGAACTCTGTATCCTGTGCTGCAGAGTGTGTATCTTCACCCGAAGAGTCTATTCCTTGTACTCAGGACTGTAATATACTGTCTCAGCCTGCTGAATCCGAACCCCCATGGGTGGATTCAATTAGGGGAATGATATCTCAGATTTCATCTTGGATAGTTCAAAATGAGACTGAAACACAGGTTTTTAAAAAGTCTGAGGTTTTGTCGTATTCAGCTCCCACTACCTCTTCAAATACCCCAATTAATTACCCTCAAGGTGGGTACACACTGGAAAGATATATCTGCAGATCAGTTGATCTGCAGATATATCTATGGACAGATCGGGCAGTGTGCTGTGCATACACACTGCCCGATCCGTCGGGGACTGACGTCATGAACTGGGCAGGCGTGTACACACGCCCGCCCAGTTCAGCTGTCAATCACCGCCGGCCGCCGCAGCATATGTACGGGAGGTCGGGCGACCGCTGTACACACACAGCGACGCGCCAATATATCGGTAGATATATTGGCCGTCGGCTGTGCTGCGGGGCCGACACGATACATCTGAATGACTGAGTTCACAGACGTATCGGCCGTACACACTGGCCGACGGACCCGCGATATATCGGCCGTTCAAGAGAACGGACGATATATCTGCCAGTGTGTACGGGCCTTAAGAAGCATGCTCTTGCCCAGATAATGCAAGTTGACACGGATACCGACTGATACAGGGGACGGTGATGGGAAGATGCATCCCTTGCTAAAGGGGTGCAGCTTATGATTGAGGCTATTAGGGACATTTTACACATTACTGATAAGGTACCTGAGCCTACAGAGGAGACTTACTTTACCGATACTAAGAAATCCTCTATTACATTCCCTGCATCTAAGGCATTAAATGCATTGTTTGAAAAATCCTGGGAAAACCTGGAGAAAAAATTCCAGATTCCAAAAAAGGGTTCTCCTCGCTTTTCCTTTCCCTGAGGAGGACAGGAAAAAGTGGGAAATCCCGCCTGTAGTAGATGCTTCTGTGTCTAGGTTGTCTAAAAAAGTGGTTTTACCTGTCCCAGGGTCCACCGCTTTAAAAGAGTCGACTGACCGTAAGATTGAGACTACACTCAAATCATTATACACAGCTACTGGCGTAGCTTTAAGGCCTACAATTGCTTGTGCGTGGATTTCTAAAGCCTTAGTAAAGTGGTCAGGCACATTACTAGAGGAATTAGATTCTATAGATAGACGTGACATTGAATTGTTTTTACATCACATACAGGACTCTGCAGGTCTCATGGTGGAGGTCATGAAGGACCTTGGCCATCTCAATGCGAGGGCTTCTTCCATGGCTGTCTCGGCACGCAGGGGACTCTGGCTGCGCCAATGGTCTGCGGATGTGGAATCCAAGAAGAGTGTGGAGAACTTACCCTTCACAGGTCAGGCTCTGTTTATGTTATGATTCTGATACTCGGGTCAGGGGTGATCTTATACGGTAGGACCTGAATACCAGAACGTAATGCTGGGAAAGGGGAATGGAAAGGGAATAGCCCCTGGCGCCCTATCTCCGTTGTCTCGCCCGTGCTGTCAGTACACTCTTGCGAGACTATGGTTGCTTGAGCCCATGGCAGCCGCGTTTGAAGGGCGGATTACGTCTGCCCAACTTCGATGCCCCCTCAGGTCTTAATGAGAGACAAAGAGTGAACCGAGACAGGGTGATTACATGGGGTCCTCTAGCTAAACAACAAGGCCAGGGGCTACTAACAAACCTAAAACCAAAGTATGTGCGGCTTGCCGCCAAAGAAAAAGAACACCGAAGGAAATGCTGACCACACGCCGACACAATACTTTTGTGTACCGGCGGTGACAGCATAAGCAGAACCCTCTGCAAAACACCAGTGACAGAAATAACGGAATACAGCGGCCTAGGCCGACGGACGCGGCAGAGCCGCTACTCACGGAACCGGTACGAATACTGGCAAATGGACAGGAACTCCCAATGCTGCCGACACAGACTCTCAGAACTGGAGGACAGGCAGAATCCCAAACGACAGACCGGTGGACACCAAGAAGCCAGAAACTCGACCAGGCATAGGCAAAGCCACTGGACTTCTGTACAGGAACACTTCACGGCAGGACACGGGATCAGACACAGGAACCGACACAGGGCCTGACACAGGAATCGACACAGGAAGCAGTTCGACAGACACTGCTACACAGGAGCTCAGGAATTGGCAGGAACAAGCTCAGAACTCAAGCAGACTGGAAACCAAGAAATATCACCAGCGTCTGTGAATAGCACTGAGCCAGCATATAACAGAGAGGCCTAATTAATAATCTCATGCAGCTGCCCTGTTGCATGACTCCAAACTGACAAGATGCAATTAGCAGCCAGGTGAGGCTGAACACATGGGAACAAGCTGCAATTACACAGACTCACCAGCGGCAGCAACCAAGAGTACTCTTAAACAGAGCAACGGGAAATCCTGGCCTGCGAAACAACTAATAAACATAAAATAGGAATGAACCACTACCTGTGGTTCATAACAGTATCCCCTCCTTAAGGGTGAGTTCCGAGCACCCCATGACACCCACGGGGAGCATGAACAGCAGAATAACATAAAATACCCAACTGACATGCAAAACAGGAATGATCCACAGCCGTGGCTCATAACAGTACCCCCCCCCCCCCTTGAGGAGGGGTCAAAGGACCCCAAAATACAGACTATCCAAAACAAGGGATAAAAAAAAAACCTGACACACTGATCTAACAGACACGAAAACAGAAACAAGCTGCAACCACAGCTTGTAACAGTGCCCTCCCCCTGACGGTGGCCACTGGACACAAGATAAGGGGAAAAAAATCTTTTTTTTTTTTTTTTTATCAAGGCAAGAGTCAAAAATTATTTATTTTTCTTCTTCTTTTTACAAAGCTCTTTAGGTCTGACCAAGGTAATTCCCCAAACATTGTCTGAACTGATGGTACCACCCAGCAAGGCTGCGTTCAAATCAGAGACAGGTTTCTTATCCTTGGGAGCTGAACTTTCTGGCAAAGTACTATTATTAGAAGAAGAAGAAGTCAGAAAAGCACATCCTGCAGTCAAAACAACGGGCTGGGACTCTTGTGCCGAGTTTACAGTATTTGGTGGACTCTCAGCAGACAAGACGGGTGACTTAGAGGAACCTGAACCAATTTCTTTGGAACCATATCTTTTAATAATTGCATCACTGAATGCTGGGGGATCCTGAAGAATGGGATCTTCAGCTTTCATTAGGCTGGTCTCCCACTCAAAAGGCTCTCCTCTAAAAGAATAAATCAGATAAAGCACAAGGTTCTCTGAAGTGATGCCCAGAAATGGTCTAGACAACATACTAATGTAATAGTGTTTGTAAAGCGCCAGAAATTGGGCTAAGTCCCCATCAAAGATTATGGATGTTGAGATATCAAAGTCAGGATCTGTTTCCTTCTCATCTGACTGACTGGAGTGCTTTGCTAGGACCTGGTCACTATTGACCTTACTCGAGGCTGAGACTCTCTGAACCCCTCCCGGGGCAGTGACTTTCTGAACCCCACCCGGGGCAGTGACTTTCTGAACCCCACTCGGGGCAGTGACTTTCTGAACCCCACCCGGGGCAGTGACTTTCGGGAACCCCGCTGGGGCAGTGGCCTCCGGGAACCCCGCTGGGGCAGTGGCCTCCGGGAACCCCGCTGGGGCAGTGGCCTCCGGGAACTCCGCTGGGGTCAGCATCTCGGATTCTTTTACTGGGACCGAGCCGTCGGCCTCCCCCACTAGGACCGAGCCATCGGCCTCCCTCTCTGAGTCGATAATTATCGAAACTTCTCCCGGGACTATGACTTCCGGAACTTTTGCTGAAGCTATAACCTTCAGCACCTCCACTAATGCTACACCTCTTAAGTTCTTTCCTGGGGAAGCGACCTCTAGACCCTTCTTTGAGGCTGCGACTCTCGAGACCCCACTTGGGGATATTACTTCAAAGATCCCTTCTGGGGTTTTGCTTCTCGAGTTCCCTTCTAGAACTATGGTTTCAGATACCCTTTCTGAGGTTGCGCTCTTCAAGTCCCTACCTGGGGTAACAGCTTCTGAGACCCCTTCTGGTATGGAAACCTGAGCTATAATATTTGATGTCCCTCTAAGGGAAAAGAACAACAAAGGAAATGCTGACCACACGCCGACACAATACTTTTGTGTACCGGCGGTGACAGCATAAACAGAACCCTCTGCAAAACACCAGTGACAGAAATAACGGAATACAGCGGCCTAGGCCGACGGACGCTGCAAAGCCGCTACTCACGGAACCGGTACAAATACTGGCAAACGGACAGGAACTCCCAATGCTGCCGACACAGACTCTCAGAACTGGAGGACAGGCAGAATCCCAAACGACAGACCGGTGGACACCAAGAAGCCAGAAACTCGACCAGGCATAGGCAAATCCACTGGACTTCTGTACAGGAACGCTTCACGGCAGGACACGGGATCAGACACTGGAACCGACACTAGGAAGCAGCTAGACAGGAGCTCAGGAACTGGCAGGGACTAGCTCAGAACTCAAGAACTCTGGAACTATCACCAGCGTCTGTGTATTGCACTGAGCCAGAATATAACAGAGAGTCCTAATTAATTATGTCGTGCAGCTGCCCTGCTGCACAACTGAGAGGTGCAATTAACAGACAGGTGAGGCTGAACACATGGGAACAAGCTGCAATTACACAGACTTACCACCGGCAGCAAACAAGAGTCTTCTTAAACCAGAGCAACGGGAAATCCTAGCCTGCAAGACAACTATAAACATAAAATAGGAATGAACCACTACCCGTGGTTCATAACAGTACCCTCTCCTTAAGGGTGGGATCCGAACACCCCATGACACCCACGGGGAACAGAAACAGAAGTACAACATAAAATACATAACCAAAATGCAAAACAGAAATGAGCCACTGCCGTGGCTCATAACAGTACCCCCCCCCTTGAGGAGGGGTCAACGGACCCCAAAATTCAGACTTTCCAAAACAAGGGATACAAAAAAAAAAACCTGACACACTGGTCTAACAGGCAAGAAAACAGAAACAAGCTGTGGCAGCTTGTAACAGTGCCCCCCCCCCTTGACGGTGGCCACTGGACACAAGACAAGGGGAAAAAAAATCTCTTTTTTTTTTATATATCAAGGCAAGAGTCAATAATTATTTCTTTTTCTTCTTCTTCTTATTTTTACAAAGTTCTTGAGGTCTGACCAAGGTAATTCCCCAAACATTGTCTGAACTGATGGTACCTCCCAGCAAGGCTGGGTTCAAATCAGAGATTGGTTTCTTAACCTTGGGAGCTGAACTTTCAGGCAAAGTACTACTATTAGAAGAAGACAGAAAAGCACATCCTGCAGTCAAAACAACGGGCTGAGACTCTTGTGCCGAGTTTACAGTATACTGTGAACTCTCAGCAGATAAGACGGGTGACCTAGAGGAACCTGAACCAATTTCTTTGGAACCATATCTTTTAATAACTGCATCACTGAATGCCGGGGGATCCTGAAGAATGGGATCTTCAGTTTTCATTAAAATGGATGCCCACTCAAAAGGCTCCCCTCTAAAGGAATATATCAGATAGAACACAAGGTTCTCTGAAGTGATGCCCAGAAATGGTCTAGACAACATAATGATGTAATAGTGTTTGTAAAGCGCCAGAAATTGGACTAAGTCCCCATCAAAGATTACAGATGTTGAGATATCAACAGAGTCAGGATCTGCTTCCTTCCCATCTGACTGACTAGAGTGCTTTGCTAGGACCTGGTCACTACTGACCTTACTCGAGGCTGTGACTTTCTGAAACCCACCAGGGGCAGTGACTTTCTGAACCCCACCTGGGGTAGTGACCCTCGGAACCCCACCTGGGGTAGTGACCCTCGGAACCCCCTCTGGGGCAGTGGCCCTCGGAACCCCCTCTGGGGCAGTGGCCCTCGGAACCCCCTCTAGGGCAGTGGCCCTCGGGAACCCCGCTGGGGCAGTGGCCTTCGGGAACCCCGCTGGGGCAGTGGCCTTCGGGAACCCCGCTGGGGCAGTGGCCTCGGATTCTTTTACTGGGACCGGGCCGTCAGCCTCCCTCTCTGGGACCGGGCCGTCAGCCTCCCTCTCTGGGACCGGGCCGTCAGCCTCCCTCTCTGGGACCGGGCCGTCAACCTCCCTCTCCGAGTCGATAATTATCAAAACTTCTCCCGGGACAATGACTTCCGGGACTTTTGCTGAAGCTATAACCTTCAGAACCTCCACTAACGCTATGCCTCTTGAGTCCTTTCCTGGGGAAGCGACTTCTAGACCCTTCTCTGGGGCTGTGTCTCTCGAGACCCCACTTGGGGATATTACTTCAAAGATCCCTTCTGGGGTTTTGCTTCTCGAGTTCCCTTCTAGAACTATGGTTTTAGACACCTTCTCTGGAGTTGCGCTTTTCAAGTCCCTACCTGGGGTAACAGCTTCTGAGACCCCTTCTGGTATTGACACCTGAGCTATAATATTCGATGTCCCTCTATGACCCAGGGCATCGGGTACCGCTCCAGGACTCTGGGCATCGGGTACCGCTCCAGGACTCTGGGCATTGGGTACCGCTCCAGGACTCTTGGCATCGGGTACCGCTCCAGGACTCTGGGCATCGGGTACCACTCCAGGACCCTGGGCATCGGGTACCGCTCCAGGACCCTGGGCATCGGGTACCGCTCCAGGACCCTGGGCATCGGGTACCGCTCCAGGACCCTGGGCATCGGGTACCGCTCCAGGACCCTGGGCATCGGGTACCGCTCCAGGACCCTGGGCATCAGGTACCACTCCAGGACCCCGGGCATCGGGCACCACTCCAGGACCCCGGGCATCGGGTACCACTCCAGGACCCCGGGCATCGGGCACCACTCCAGGACCCCGGGCATCGGGCACCACTCCAGGGGTTTGCAACTCTGCTTCAACAGGAAAATCAAGAGAGGAGAGAAACATTCTCCTTTGGTTCCTGAATCTATAATGGGGCTCCCTAGCCCAAGGACCCCAATTATAGGACAGAGTGCTTTTTAGTGTGGGTTGTGTGACAAGTACCTCTGCCACAGTAGAGACAGGAGTAGGTCTTGTCGCCACACTTTGGCTTGCGCAACTCACAGGTCTGCAGATAGTGGCCTAAACCCCCACAATATAGGCATAAATTTAAGTTTCTGCGACGCAGACGCTCCTCTTCTGAGAGCCTGGGCCGCAGAAAACTTTTAAACTTTTTCTCTCCAACTGAACTTGAGGATTCTCTTGTCACCATATTGTGAGTAAGAGTCTCTTTAGAGGTAGATGAACTCTCAACGACTTCTGGCAAGATGAGCAAAATTTTAGTCAGAAGGTTTTGCAGTTGCTTTAAGGATTGCTGCAAAACTTCCAGTCGCTCAGGTTTCAAAGCACTGAAAGCAGAGTTCAGGGCTGAGAGAGACGCCTGCAGGGCTTGCATAGTTGGCATAGGAGGATTTTAAACTAGACAAGACAAGACTAGACTAGACAAGACAAGACTGGACTGGATTTTTTTTTTTAAACTAGACAAGACAAGACTGGACTGGATTTTTTTTTTAAACTAGACAAGACAAGACTGGATTCTGCACACCGGACTGGATTCTGCACACCGGACTGGATTCTGCACACTGAATTCTAGACAGGACTGGATTCTGCACACCGGACTGGATTCTGCACACTGAATTCTAGACAGGACTGGATTCTAAACACCGGACTGGATTCTGCACACTGAATTCTAGACAGGACTGGATTCTAAACACCGGACTGGATTCTGCACACTGAATTCTAGACAGGACTGGATTCTAAACACCGGACTGGATTCTAGACACTGAATTCTAGACAAGACACTGGACCAAAAAAGAAAAAACTACTATTTAGCTTTGTTTCTTTTTTGTTGTATGGCTGGTGATAATGTTAGGTTCCTGGTGCTCAGAACAAGGGAGATGTTGCGTAGTGAGTCCAGAGCACCACAACGTGATGCTGAAATAAGGTGTGGTGTGGAAATAGCCCCTAGCACCCTACCTCCATTGTTTCAACCGTGTGGTCAGTTCACGCCTGAGTGACTATGGTTTCTTGGGCCCACGGCAGCCGCGTTTGAAGGGCGGATTAGGTCTGCCCAACTCCGATGCCCCCAGGTCTTAGAGTGAGACAAGGCGTGAACCGAGACAGGATAATAACAAGGGGACCTCTAACTAAAGCAAACAGAAAGCTAGGGGCTACTAACTACCCTAAAACTAAATATATGTGCGGCACGCCGCCAAAGGAAAAGAACAACAAAGGAAATGCTGTCCACAAGCCGACACAATACTGTTGTGTACCGGCGGTGACAGCATAAGCAGAACCTCTGCAAAACACCAGTAACAAATATAACCAAAGAATACTGCGGCCTAGGCCGACGGACGCGGCAAAGCCGCTACTCACGGAACCGGTACAAATACTGGCAAACGGACAGGAACCCCCAATGTAGCCGACACAGACTCTCAGAACCGGAGGACAGGCAGAATCCGAAACGACAGACCGGTGGACACCAAGAAGCCAGATACTCAACCAGGCAGATACTCAAAACAGGAATGAGCCACTGCCGTGGCTCATAACATCAGGAGAGTGGGGCCTCCACCCAGAGGTGTTCGCAGAGGTGACAAGTCTTTGGGGCGTAACTCAAATAGACATGATGGCCTCCCGCCTCAACAAAAAGCTTCGGAGGTACTGTTCCAGGTCGAGGTACCCACAGGCAGTGGCGGTGAACGCCCTAGTAACTCCTTGGGTGTTCAAGTCAGTGTATGTGTCCCCTCAACTTCCATTCATCTGAAGGATTCTAAAACTAATAAAAAGAACAAGAGTTCAGGTGATCCTCATTGCTCCGGATTGGCCAAGAAGGGCTTGGTACGCGGATCTCCTGGAGTTACTGCTGGAAGATCCGAGGCCTCTTCCTCTTTGAGAGGACCTTCTGCAACAGGGGCCGTTCGCTTATCAAGACTTACCACGGCTACGTTAGATGGTATTGAGGTTGAACGCCAGATCTTGGCTCGGAAGGGCATTCCAAACAAGGTTATTCCTACCCTGATACAGGCTAGGAAAGGAGTAACGTCTAAACATTACCATCGAATTTGGAAAAAGTATGTGTCTTGGTGTGAATCCAAGAAGTTCCCTACGGTGGAGTTTCAACTAGGTCGTTGGACTCCATAAAAGTCCAGATTTCGGCCTTGTCCATTTTCTACCAGAAACAATTAGCTGCCCTCACTGAGGTTCAGACTTTTTTGAAATGGGTTCTGCACATCCAGCCTCCCTTTGTGCCTCCTATGGCACCTTGGGATCTTAATGTGGTGCTGCAGTTCCTGCAGTCGGATTGGTTAAAACCTTTACAGGAGGTTGATGTCAAGTTCCTTACTTGGAAGGCGGTCACACTGTTGGCATTGGCATCTACTAGACGTGTGTCAGAATTGGGGGCATTGTCCTGTAAGAGCCCCTACTTGATTTTCCATGAAGATAGAGCTGAGCTCAGGACGCGTCAGCAATTTCTTCCGAAGGTTGTGTCGGCTTTTCATATCAACCAACCTATTGTGATTCCAGTGGCTAATGACTCCTTAGATACTTCAAAATCCTTGGATGTTGTGAGGACTTTGAAGATTTATGTGAAGAGGACTACTCGTCAGAGAAAGTCGGATGCTCTGTTTGTCCTTTATGATCCCAACAAGGTTGGGTGGCTTGCTTCTAAGCAGATGATTTCTCGCTGGATCAGGTGTACTATCCAGCATGCTTATTCTACGGCAGGCTTGCCGTTTCCAAAATCCATTAAGGCCCACTCTACTCATAAAGTGGGTTCTTCATGGGCGGCCGCCCGGGGTGTCTCGGCTTTACAACTTTGCCGAGCAGCTACTTGGTCAGGATCGAACACATTTGCTAAGTTCTACAAGTTCGATACTTTGGCCTCTGAAGAACTTCAGTTTGGTCAATTGGTTCTGCGGAGCCTCCGCGCTCTCCCTCCCGTACTGGGAGCTTTGGTACATCCCCATGGTACTAATGTGACCCCAGCATCCTCTAGGACGTAAGAGAAAATAGGATTTTAATTACCTACCGGTAAATCCTTTTCTCGTAATCCGTAGAGGATGCTAGGCGCCCGCCCAGCGCTTCGTTTTCCTGCATTTGTTACTTAGTTAAGTACTGCGTTGTTACTTGATTGAGTACTGCATTGTTACTTGGTTAAGTACTGTTGTTCAGCCGTTGCTGAATTGTTTCAAGCTGTTTAGCTTGGATTTCTGTTGTTATGTGTGAGCTGGTGTGAATCTCACCACTATCTGTGTGTTTCCCTCTCTCGAAGTATGTCCGTCTTCTCTGGCACAGTTTCTAGACTGAGTCTGGTAGGAGGGGCATAGAGGGAGGAGCCAGTCCACACTATTAAACTCTTAAAGTGCCCATGGCTCCCACGGGACCCGTCTATACCCCATGGTACTAATGTGGACACCAGCATCCTCTACGGACTACGAGAAAAGGATTTACCGGTAGGTGATTAAAATCCTATTTTTTTCTGTATGCCTTGTGGGGGACCTGCTGAAGCTATGCTGTACCGTCCTCCCAGCAAAAACCAGGAGCAAGAGGAAGGTTTGGTGGCTCAGGTCCAGGATGGGCCATCTGAACACTTGAACTCTATTCCTCCAGTTCCAGCATTACTCCAGGTCCATGTAAAAAAGTAACAATTTATTAACATATCACATGTAACACATCTAAAAAGAAGGAATTCCTGTTGCCACAAGGTGGCGATAAAACTTAAATATATATTCACTGTAATGGGTAAATAGTTACCAGATCCCCACGTTGGTTGAGCTTACCTACCTACCTATCTGGACTTCACTCTCCAACCGGCCTGCAAAGCCTTGTCATCCTTCGGCACATTTTGGACTTCTCTCCCATCACTGGACCAAATTATTAAACCGTTCTAATCAGCACCCCTACAGCTATAACTGGACTTGCTCCAACGCTGATGCTTACCAACGTGGGGATCTGGTAACTATTTACCCATTACAGTGAATGCACAAAGGGAGGCTGTCCTAGCCTATAGGAATGGACAAATTCTAACACAGGAGAATGTGAAATTTATGAAACTTTATCCAGATAATATATATTTAAGTTTTATCGCCACCTTGTGGCAACAGGAATTCCTTCTTTTTAGATGTGTTACATGTGATATGTTAATAAATTGTTACTTTTTTATATAGAACAAACCATCCTATTATTATTATTTTTATTTAATGTATTGTTAATATATTTTAAATTATTGATCTACACAGCCAGCGCAGGTATACATATTCTTTTCTCTACTGTCTAGTTTTTTGAGGAATTGACCTTCCTCTTACCTGCTGCTGCTGGTCGCGCACCTGCTTATTATTATTTGCATTACTCCAGGTCCATCCTGGTCAATCCGTCCCGGTTCCAGCCTTTCCAGCAATACTCCAGGTTCAGCCTGGTCAGTCTGTCTTGGATCCAGCCGGTCCACTATACTCAGGTCCAGCCTAGTCAGTCCATCCTGGTTCCAGCCGGTCCAGCTATATTCCAGGTTCAACCTGGTCAGTCTGTCCCGGTTCCAGATGAATCCAAAACCTCAGGACACAATCTGGTTCCAACTGTAGGTCCTAAAACTCCTCCGGTCCCAGCTGGTTGAAGTTTGTCCAGTTGTCGGGTTCAGTCTCCTTCAGTTCAAGCCAGTTCAAGCTCGCCCGGAATCAATCCAGCCCCGTCCATTTGTCCAGGATTAGCCTCCCTCAGTTCCAGCTGATTCAACTATCTCCAAACCCAGTCCGGTTCCATCTGTGTGTCCAGGGATTCCTCCTGTTCCAGCCGTTTCAAAATAAATCTAGACTTTACTGAGTTTGTCCCAGTAAAGGACTTCCACCACCTAGTACCAAAAATAGACTTTGGGATGGCTCTGTTTCTATTTTTTCATCTTCAAGCTCAGAGTCCACAGCCTCTGCAGATTACACTGGTACCACTACTCATTGTTGTCAAGATAACTCTGTTGTAGTGTCTAAAGTCAAGAAAAATACTGAAACTGTTAATCCAAAAACAGCATGTGTACCCCAGTCTAAGGTTGCCTCAATGACATTGGTTCTATTTTGTCCTGTCTTCTGAGACTTTGATTGACAACCAGTCTTCAAATCAATCATTAGATACTCCAGCATCTCCTTACTTTGGCGGAGAGTTATCTCAGTTCAATCCTATAGCTCGCCAGTACCTCACTAATATTGACTCAGGAATTTCAATGAGTATTTCTCCTGATAATTCAGTAAAATAATTCCTTCTAAAATATTTCCTTCAAAGCCTTGGATTGGGCCAAACCTCTTATTGAATCCAAAGATCCAGTATTGAATGATCTTTCTGCTTTCTTTGAAGCGGTTCGACAGGAATTTGCTCCAAAGACTGTCTGCCTAAGATCACCTGAGTTATCTTCATAATCAGCCAAATATCTGCTCGTTGGGGAATCCTCTGTAGTATTACTGCCTAAGCAAAACCAGAGCATCAAAGACTTCCAAGTGGTAGAGACCTTGGATATGAGGCTTGCTTTTACTTCATTGTCTTTCGACAGAGACTCCAAAAGCACTAGTCCTCCAGTTTCATCTTCCACTCGGTCTTCAAAGCATCCATCCGATGCTCCGTTTTTTTACTCGTCGCTTTCTGAGCAAGATAATACCCTGATGAACCAATATCTTAGGTACTTCAAGTATGCCAAGGACTGGGAAACATCAGACAGTTCAAAGACAACAGCCTGTTGATTTAAGAGTTGGTTATATTTCCTTTGGCTCCACTACAAGTTCCTCCTAAAGAGGCTGGTATCTTCCATTAAACTTGCACAGTTTTTGATGTTACTCCTCCCCTGGGAGGTCCCATGTTCCATGAAAATTTATTCCTTCATATGAAATTCCGCTCACTCCGATCTGTCAGGAACCAGCATTCAGTGATGTCTTACTTACCGGTGCGCTGGTGTGCAGGCCTCCGGAGGTCACGGCCCCAGTCTGCGGCCGTATGAGCATCCTGTCTGTGGTGCGTAGTATCCACTATTGTGTTACACACCTGAAGTTCATTCTGCGGGTGTCCTCCTGTGTAGCGGCCATCTGTTCAGCATGGACGCCGCCATGACACTTGCGGTCAGGTGACCGGAGAGCACCCAATCCTGTGCTGTGATTGCTCACATGATCCAAGTATCCAATGACTGCCAACCAGGGGGTATAAGTCCAGAGCACTGGCTCAGTCTCATCACCTTTGACAACGCGTCGCATTGCTGCATAGCGTCTCCTGGTCTCCGTTCCTGTTTCCAGTCTTCAACTACTGTTTCCAGCAATCTTCAACTACTGTTTCCAGCAATCTTCTGTTTCCAGTCATCTCCAAGTGATCTCGCGGTTCAAGCATGCCTGTAGAACTACAGGTCCCAGCATTACATCATCTCCAGCTTCTGCTACAGTCAGCTTCCACCATTTGCTGTAGAGACTTCTCTCCAGGTGCTATCCATTGTTTTCACCTGTGTATGATTGACTTGCATTGTGCTTTGATATCTGGCACTCAAATACCATCTCTTCATATGCATTTCATGCCGTCTCCTGCTTAAACCTTGCTTGGTTATGGACTTGCATTACTATTGACTGTGTGGAGAATTATTGCTGGGTTTTAATCCAACTGTGGGAGTGATCACCATCAGATTGCTAATTCAGTTTCCAGACTGATTCATTGCATGTGTTTCTGCACTGGTTCCCAGACCAGCTGAATATCAGTGACTGTTTGTATTATTGTTGTCAGCATTCCTGTACCCATCATTTCAAAGTCATCTGTTATAATCCATGAGCATTTAATAAACATCATTGTGCACATGCGCAGGAATCATTTACAGCCTCCCAGGTTTCTCCATCGCACCACCACTGTCCCACTAGTGCCCCCTCCGGGGACAGACAAAACCACAGCACTGACAGTTTGTCCAAGGTCCATGGACCCGGATGGTGGTCAGAGTGTGTGGGAGCAGGGGCTCTTCAAATCCTAGTCTCACGACTCGATGGTACAGAGGCTGCACAACAGCAGATCATACAGTTTTTACAAGAGATGTCTTCTCGGTTGGATACCTTACAACAATCTCTGCCAAGTTCTATTGTTCCAGCTGCACCAGCGAATCCAGCTCCAGTTTCCAGTGCCACAGCTTCTGGCTCTCCCGCTGCTCCTGGTTTAGGATCTCGTCTCCATCTACCCACACCAAGTAAATTTTATGGCAATCCTAAAACCTGTTGTGGATTCCTGAATCAATGCGAAGTTCACTTTGAATTGTTGCCGCACAATTTCCCGACGCCCAGAACCAAAGTTGCATACATTGTGTCTCCCCTGACTGGCCCTGCCTTGAATTGGGTCTCTCCGTTATGGGAGCGAGCAGATTCACTGCTAAACAACTACACAGACTTTGTAGCTGCATTTAAACGTATCTTTGATGAGCCTGGGCCTACCACATCAGCTTCCTCTGATATCCTCCAGATTCGCCAGGGAACACGCACCGTGGGACAGTATGTCATCTAGTTCCAGACATTGCGTCAGAGGTTGAGTGGAACAATCAAGCGCTGATTGCGGCATTCTGGCACGGTCTCTCTGATCGTATTAAAGATGAACTGGCTACCCGAGATCTCCCAGAGCAACTAGAGTCACTCATTTTCCTTGTGTGTAAAGTTAGATCTGCGTTTACGCGAAAGAGCAAGAGAACGTTCTCATGGCGAACCTTGCAAGCACCGAGTTATGCCTCAAGTACAACCTTCTCCCTCCACTTCTGATGAGCCTATGAAAGCAAATAGGTTCCGTTTAACTCCTGAGGAGCTGTCAAGAAGATTACGGGAAAGACTGTGTCTGTACAGTGCAACTGCTGGTCACGTGATTGGTTCCTGTCCGTCGCATTCGGGAAACGCCTGATCCTAACTTGTAAGGGAGGAGTCAAGTTAGAATCCTTATCCAAAGCTCCTTTTTCTCAAGAACTTATCCTGCCAGTAACTTTGGAAACACAGAGTGGATTACATGCCTTCTCAGCTTTAATTGACTGTGGTGCTGCTGGGAACTTTATTACACAGGCTGCAGCCGACAAGATCCGTCTTCCTGTCTCCAGATTGTCTTGCCCAGTCTATCTTACCGCTGTGGACGGTAGCCGTATTGTTGAGGGGTCCATCAGTCAGCAAACTAAGCCTGTGGTCTTAGGGGTGGGCTTTCTTCATTCTGAGATCATTGAACTGTTGGTCATTCCTAAAGCCACCTATGAGATAGTGTTGGGTATGCCTTGGCTTCAACTTCATAACCCTCAATTAGACTGGTCTACACTACAACTCACAGCATGGAGTTCCTCCTGTTTCCATTCCTGTTTAGCTTAAGTTCGTCCCGTGAGATCTTCGAGGTTGAAACCCCAGTGTGAGATTTCGGAGGCCTATAAAGAATTTACTGACGCCTTCAGTGAAAAGGCCGCTGATGTTCTGCCTCCCCATCGGAAATGGGATTGTCCCATCGATCTGATCCCGGGGAGAATGCCTACTAGGGGACGGACATATCCTCTTTCCGTTCCAGAAACTCAAGCCATGAGTGAATATATTAAAGAGAATCTACAAAAAGGATTAATTCGTCCTTCTTCATCTCCAGCAGGGTTTTTCTTTGTGAAAAAGAAAGACGAAGGACTACGTCCCTGCATTGACTATAAAGCTTTAAATGAGATTACCATCAAAAACAGCTACCCCTTACCGTTAATCACGGAACTGTTTGACAGAATTAAAGGAGCCAGTATCTTAACCAAATGAGATCTTCGTGGGGCATATAATCTCATTAGAATCCGGAGTGGCGATGAGTGGAAGACCGCTTTTAACACCCGTGACGACCACTATGAGTATCTCGTGATGCCCTTCGGATTAAGTAATGCCCCAGCTGTGTTTCAGAACTTTGTCAATGAAATATTTTGAGATGTTCTGTATAAATACGTGGTAGTTTACCTTGACGACATTCTGATTTTCTCCCAAAATTTAGCCTCTCATTGTCAACAGGTAAAAGAGGTCCTTCAACGCCTACATCAGAATCATCTTTATGGAAAGTTGTCTAAGTGTACCTTTGAAGCTCCTTCAATGCCCTTCCTCGGGTATATAATCTCTGGTTCAGATCTTCGAATGGACCCTGTTAAATTGGAAGCAATAGAGAACTGGTCTCTTCCTACTTCGCTCAAGTCTGTTCAATGTTTTATTGGCTTTGACAATTATTATAGAAAATTCATTAGAGGATTCTCTACCCTGATAGCCCCAATTACTTGCCTCACACGGAAAGGTGCAAATCCTTCTCAGTGGTCAGAAGAAGCTCTGGCTGCTTTCCAAAAGATCAAACAAGCTTTCATTTCAGCTCCTGTGTTACAGCAACCAGATATCAACAGACCCTTCGAGTTGGAAGTGGACGCCTCAACAGTTGGCGTTGGCGCGGTGTTGTCCCAAACCAGCGACGATGGTAAGACTCCCCCCTGTGGGTTTTTTCCTCGTAGATTTCTACCTGCTGAGATAAACTACGCCATCGGTGACCAGAAGCTCCTGGCAATCAAGCTGGCCCTGGAAGAGTGGAGGTATCTTCTGGAGGGTGCAAAGTTTCCTATTACCATCTTCACCGACCATAAGACCTTTATTTGAAAGCAGCGCAGTGTTTAAATCCTCGTCAAGCAAGGTGGGCTTTATTCTTTTCTCGTTTTAATTTCAAGTTACAGTTCCGCCCTGGTTCTCAGAATGTTAAGGCAGATGCCTTGTCACGCTCCATGAGTTCCATGGAGGAATCTTCTGAACAAGAATCTCATCCAGTTCTCGATCCCGTAGTGTTTGCTTCCACAGAAGTATCTCCTGTTCCGCCTCCTGGCAAGATGTTTGTTTCTCCTGAGCTCCGCTCGAATCTCCTGTCATGGGCTCATATTTCAACGTTTACTGGACATCCTGGGGTCCTAAAGACTTATAAGTTTTTGTCTCAGTCCTATTGGTGGCCTCATATGAAAGCTGATATTCAGGATTTCGTGGCTTCATGTCCCAAGTGTGCCCAGCACAAAGTTCCTCGTCAGTCTCCTGCTGGTCAACTGTTACCTAACTCCATACCAAGTCATCCCTGGTCCCACCTGTCAATGGATTTCATCTCAGACTTATCTCCCTCCAAAGGGTATTATACCATCTGGGTAGTGGTTGACAGGTTTTCAAAGATGGCCCATTTTGTTCCACTCATGGGGTTGCCTTCTGCTCTAAAGCTTGCACAAATATTCCTACGTGAAATCTTCAGGTTACATGGACTCCCAACGGAAATTATATCTGACCGTGGTGTTCAGTTTGTGGCAAGATTTTGGAAGGCCTTATGCTCTGCTTTATAAGTTAAACTTACATTCTGTACAGCAAATCACCCTCAAACGAATGGGCAGACCGAAAGGGTAAACCAAGAGCTTGAAACCTTCTTGAGACTTTATATTTCCTCATCACAGGACGACTGGGTAGATTTATTGCCTTGGGCAGAGTTTGCTCATAACTTCCGTTACCATACAGCCACCAATACTACTCCTTTCTTTGCAGTTTACGGTCAACATCCCAGAGTTCCAGATTTCCAAGACCTTCCAGTTGTTGCTGTTCCTGCAGCCACTTCAGCTCTTCAGCAGTTCTCTCAGGTTTGGGCAAAGATTCATCTTTCTCTCAAGAAAGCATCTCAACAGTACACGGTCTTTGCTGATCGGAAAAGACGAGCAGTTCCCAGTCTAAAGTCAGGTGATAAAGTCTGGCTATTTACTCGTAATCTCCGCCTTAGAGTTCCCTCTATGAAGTTTGCTCCGTGGTTCATTGGTCCGTTTCCAGTTGAACGAGTGATTAACCCAGTGGCTTATAAGCTGAAATTGCCTCCTTATTTGAAAATACCAAACTCATTTCATATTTCTCTCCTTAGACCGCTGATTCTTAACCGTTTTCAGAAAGCTCTTCCAGCAGCTCCGAGAATCCAAACTCATCGGGGTGTTGAGTACGAGGTTGAGAAGATACTGGACTCACGTCGGTATGGTCGTCTACAGTACCTGATTGACTGGTCCGGGTATGGTCCTGAGGAGAGGAGTTGGGTTAACGCCACTGATGTCCATGTTACACGGTTAGTCCAAGCTTTTCATAGACTGTTTCCTTCCAAACCTCGTGGGTGTTCGGTGCCCACCCATAAAAGGGGGGGTACTGTCAGGAACCAGCATTCAGTGATGTCTTACTTACCGGCGCGCTGGTGTGCAGGCCTCCGGAGGTCACGGCCCCACTCTGCGGTCGTATGAGCATCCTGTCTGCGGTGCCCAGTACCCACTATTGTGTTGCACCCCTGAAGTCCGTTCTGCGGGTGTCCTCCTGTGTACCGGCCATCTGTTCAGCATGGACGCCGCCATGACACTTGCGGTCAGCTGACCGGAGAGCACCCAATCCTGGGCTGTGATTGCTCACATGATCCAAGTATCCAATGACTGCCAACCAGGGGGTATAAGTACAGAGCACTGGCTCAGTCTTATCACTTTGGGCAACGCGTCGCATTGCTGCATAGGGTCTCCTGGTCTCCGTTCCTGTTTCCAGTTTCCAGTCTTCAACTACTGTTTCCAGCAATCTTCTGTTTCCAGTCATTTCCAAGTGATCTCCCAGTTCCAGCATTCCTGTAGAACTGCAGGTCCCAGCATTACATCAGCTCCAGCTTCTGCTACAGTCAGCTGTCACCGTTTGCAGTAGAGACTTCTCTCCAGGTGCTATCCATTGTTTTCACCTGTGTATGATTGACTTACATTGTGCTTTGATATCTGGCACTCAAATACCATCTCTTCATATGCATTTCATACCGTCTCCTGCTTAAACCTTGCTTGGTTATGGACTTGCATTACTATTGACTGTGTGGAGAATTATTGCTGGGTTTTAATCCAACTGTGGGAGTGATCACCATCAGATTGCTAATTCAGTTTCCAGACTGATTCATTGCATGTGTTTCTGCACTGGTTCCCAGACCAGCTGAATATCAGTGACTGTGTTATTGTTGTCAGCATTCCTGTACCCATCATTTCAAATTCATCTGTTATAATCCGTGAGCATTTAATAAACATCATTGCGCACATGCGCAGGAATCATTTACAGCCTCCCAGGTTTCTCCATCGCACCACCACTGTCCCACTAGTGCCCCCTCTGGGGACAGACAAAACCACAGATCTGACACGATCAAATCCAGGTGTCCCCGTAAGAAGAAGATGCATCAACGAAGGTCTTAAGTTCTTCTCCAGTTCTTCCGTATGAAGTTCTTCAAAGTTCCTCTGAGATTCAAGATGGGTGTCCGGAGTCCACCCCTGAAGAGAGGAATACTGTCACAATCCCAATTTTGAGTTACTCCTAATTAAGTCACCTGTGTGTGAATTCCTCTGTGAGAGAATCTGTAGTATTCAGTGATCAGCAGCTGTTCTCTCCTGGCTCATTGTGCAGCTTGTCAGTGAAGTCTGTTCATGCAGTCTTACAGCACTCTCAGTATCCAGTGTATTATCCTCAGAGAGATAATCCATAATGCACTGTTTCCTGGTTTGGACCTAAACCAAGTTCCCACCAAGACCAGAAATGGACGTCGCCATCTTGCCTCTTGTCAGGTGACAAGATTCAGTCCAATCCCAACCAGGCTCAGTCTCAGCTGACTCCTCCAGTCAATCCAGTGACAGTCCAGGGTATAAAACCGGTGAGTTGGACATGCAACAGTGTCAGTGCTTTGTTGTCTTTCCAGGTCTACCGTTCACTCTCCTAGGGGAATACTCAGCTGAAATCTGCTAAGGAGCTCTGGCGTCCCCAGTACCTTTGCATCACCTGACCATTCAGTTCTCTTGTTCTGCTGTGCATCTGAGGCTATCCAGTTCTCCTGCCCTACTGTGCTCTTAGGCTATCAAGTTCTCCTGGCCTGCTGTGCATCTGTGGCCTTCTGGCTCTCCTGGCCTGCTGTGCATCCGTGGCTATCCAGCTCTCCTGGCCTGCTGTGCATCTGAGGCTATCCGGTTCTCCTGGCCTACTGTGCATCAGAGGCTATCCAGGTCTCCTGCTCTGCTGTGCATCCAAGGCTATTCGGCTTTACTGGTCTCCTGTGCATTCAAAGCCACTCTGCTATCCTGGTCTGCTAGTCATCCAAGGCTATCCAGATATCCAGGTCTGTTGTGCATCCAAAGCTACCCAGCTATCCTGGTCTGCAATTCATGTAAGGCTATCCAGATATCCAGGTCTTCTGTGCATCCTAGACCACCCAGCTACTCTAGTCTGCTAATCATCAAAGACTTTCAAGATACCCAGGTCTGTTGTGTATTCAAAGCAGTTTAACTAAAGGGGGGTACTCACGGAGCGATAATCTAAGCAATCTTACTAGATTGCTTAGACTTTAAGCATGATCTGTCCGTGTGTACCCCACACAGGCTCAATCTAGCACATCTAGCTAGCACATCGCTCATTTCACCCGCTTGGTGAAATGAGCAGCCTTCCTCCCCCCTCCCCCCCCCCTGCACGCCGCGCTGTGCTGATCTGTCACCACATCTGCCCGTTAATACGGGCCTTACATCTATTCTGCTGTGCATCAGTGACTGTTTAGTTTGTTATCCTGTGAAGTCTCTTGGATCCAGCACCAAGCCGTGTGCCAGCTATTGAACTGTGTCTATGTACTTTTGCTCCCATCTGGTATTAGGCAAGTCTGCCTATCACCTCAAGTCTGAGGTTACTCATTAGTTATTTGAAGTTATAAAGTGATGAACAAGGTACCGAAACCCCATACTGCCTATGTGGCAGCCTATCTAGATGATATAGTTATACACTCACAAAACTGGGAATCACATTTCTCTAATAATTAGGTGGTACTAGCCTCATTGAGATCCACCTGTTTCATGGCTAACCCTGAGAAATGTGCAAAGGCCCTAAGAGAAGCAAAGAATTTGGTTTACCCAGGGTCAGGTGAAACCTCAGATAGGAAAGGTTGAGGCAGTTAAAAATTGGTCAAATCCTGAGACCAGGGGGTATATTTACTAATATTCATGTATTAGCCGTTTTTAGGGTGTTTGATCTCGAATGGTATCGGGTGCATTTTACTGCAACTTTTTGAATCCTGATACGGTCATTTACTAAGCTGCCGAGTTCTCAACATTCGGATTTTCCGATGTCGATGTGATTCGTAATGGCAGGCAGTGTTTTACGGGAGTGATTAGTAAAACAATGCCTGACAAAACACAAGGAATCCCGGACGGATCTGTGAGATCCGTGCAGGGCTTCATTGTGAGCAGTGCAGAATGGGTTAAAAAATTTAAAAAAAATGCGTAGCATCGCCCCTCCTAAGCATAACCAGCCTCTGGCTCTTTGAGTCGGTCCTGGTTGTAAAAATACAGGGGAGAAACTGACAGGGATTCCCCCATATTTAAACAACCAGCACCGGGCTCTACGCCTGGTCCTGGTGCCAAAAATACAGGGGACAAAAAACTTTATTTATTATTATTTATTTTTTATACCAGCACCGGGCTCCACTAGTCAGAGAGATAATGCCACAGCCGGGGGACAGTTTTATATTGGTCACTGCGGCCCTGGCATTAAATCCCCAACTAGTCACCCCTGGCCGGGGTACCCTGGAGGAGTGGGGACCCCTTAAATCAAGGTGTCCCCCCCTCCAGCCACCCAAAGACCAGGGGTGAAGCCCGAGGCTGTCCCCCCATCCAAGGGCGGTGGATGGGAGGCTGATAGCCTTTTGTGTAAAAATAGAATATTGTTTTTTGTAGCAGTACTACAAGTCCCAGCAAGCCACCCCCGCAAGCTGGTACTTGGAGAACCACAAGTACCAGCATGCGGGGGGAAAACCGGCCCGCTGATACCTGTAGTTCTACTACAAAAAAAATACCCAAATAAAAACAGTACACAGACACCGTAAAAGTAAAAGTTTAATAAACATACATGCACACTTACATACATACATACATACTTACCTATGTTGACATGAAGCACTCGGTCCTCTTGTCCAGTAGAATCCTGGGGTACCTGTAAATAAAATTATACTTACAAAGAATCCGGGGTAGATCGGGATTAAGGACTGGATTCTTCTAACCACGGATGCAAGTCTTCAGGGTTAGGTCGCAGTCACGCCTGGATTCCAGCCTACCAATAAACATTCTGGAACTAAGAGCCATTGTCACAATCCTGACTGTAATTCTCATATTTGGTGACTTACCCCTGCTTTCTGTCCTGGATCCTGTGTCTTTTCACTCACGGAGTTAAACAGCTTGTCAGCACTGAGTTTCCTGAGTTCTCTGCCTGAGAGGTAATCAGCTCCACCTGTGGTGATCTCCTGTGTGAGGCTGAATTCAGTAATCTAAAAGCAAGCATCCTGTGTTTTGCAGAAGTCCAGGCTTCAGTGTTCTCTTGGCCTGCTAGGCCTCATTCTACATCACAGCCTTGGCTAGAGTAGTCACATGACAGTGACATCACCTAATCCTGCCCACCAATCATCAAGGACCAGGAAGTATAAATCAGGAGGCTGAGTTAGGAATCTGGGCCAGTTCCTCGTGTCACATACAGCCTTGTGAGAGTCTTTATGCTGAGCTCCCTTAAGGTAACCATTGTACCTAAGTTCCTGTGGAAACTCTGTTCCCTTGTTCCTGTATGGTTACTTGTGTGTTGCCATTTGATTTCACCATTTCCCTGAGTCTCAATGTAAAGGCACAGCTGCAATGTTTCGTCTTAAAGGCACAGTACTGAATTCCATGTTCTCCACTGAAAACCACAGCTGTCGTGTTTCAGTTTTACTACTGTTGTAGTTGGGATCTCCAGAGCTCAGTACTTCCGTGCTTCCAACACCTCCGTGCCTCCGTGCTTCCAGCAGCTCCGTGACTCAGCATCTCCGTGCCTCAGCATCTCCGTGCCTCAGTACCTCCGTGCCTCAGGACCTCCGTGCCTCCGTGCCTCAGTACCTCCGTGCTTCCAGCACCTCCGTGACTCAGCATCTCCGTGCTTCCAGCACCTCCGTGCCTCCGTGCTTCCAGCACCTCCGTGACTCAGCATCTCCGTGCCTCAGCACCTCCGTGCCTCAGTACCTCCGTGCTTCCAGCACCTCCGTGCTTCCAGCACCTCCGTGCCTCCGTGCTTCCAGCATCTCCGTGACTCAGCATCTCCGTGCCTCAGCACCTCCGTGCCTCCGTGCCTCAGCACCTCCGTGCCTCAGTACCTCCGTGCTTCCAGCACCTCCGTGCCTCCGTGCCTCAGCACCCCAGTGTCTCTACGCACTCCAGTGTCTCTACGCACCCCAGTGTCTTCACGCACCTCGGTGCCTCTACGCACCTCAGTGCCTCTACGCACCTCAGTGCCTCTACGCACCTCAGTGCCTCTACGTACCTCAGTGTCTCCAAGTACCTCAGTGTCTCCAAGTACCTCAGTGTCTCCAAGCACCTCAGTGTCTCCAAGCACCTCAGTGTCTCCAAGCACCTCAGTGTCTCCAAGCACCTCAGTGTCTCCAAGCACCTCAGTGTCTCCAAGCACCTCAGTGTCCCCAAGCACCCCGTGCCCTTTAGCACAGTTGTACCTGTTATTCTTCACTGATTCATCAGCGCCTTTCCAGTTCTGTCTTTCAGGAGACCTTCAGCGCCCACACGTGCTTCCTGTCTGCCGACCTCATCCTGCATGAGGAGAACCTGGATTCGGCCATCTCTGCCGCGGTTCCTCTTCCCAGTCACCGGAAGAGACCCCGAGTCCACAACACTTCCAAAACCAGGTCAGTGGTGGTATTCGTGTAGTTCTCCAGTCGCCCGCGCAGACTTCGCTAGCACCGGGTTCACAAAAACCTTAGTCATGACAGTAGGAACTGGCCCCATGGACCCGGCCGAAAGTGTTTGTCTGACGCAGGACCTCCTAAGCAATATTGCAGGACGCTTGGAAGGTCTGGAGTCGACTCAGCATCAATTGGCACAGTGTCTGCAGCGGAATTCTTTCTCCAGAGATTCTCTGACCTTCTGCTCTAAGACTCCTGACCAACTGCAGATATTCTACCAGATGTTATTACAGTTACAAGAACTTTTGCCTAGTATTCTCTCTGTAATGCCTGATTTCCTCAGGAATACTACCAACGTTGTTGATCCTGTTTTGTCCCAACCAGTTAATAGAGTCTCTTCCTCTGTGCAAGGAAAAGTTGTTCATCAGAGCTATCCACGGCCCAAGCTCTCTGAAGCTGAACGTCAGCGGCGTAGGGAGCTACACCTCTGTCTTTACTGTGGAAGTTCCGGTCATTTTGTTAAAGACTGCATTCTTCGCAAGCCAGGGAATGGTGACAAATCGCAGTATCACAGTGCTCATGTCTACAAGTCATCCACAGTAGCCGATCCTGCTACTGCTGACGGGGGTATCAAGATGGCTACTCGGAAAGAGACTCAAATTTATGACTGGGGTCCGGTGATTAAAAGACCTTATCCCAAGTTGGGTGTCCAGAGAAGAATATTCAAGCCATTTAGAGTCACAGAGGAGTCAGAGTGTCCAGCCCCAGGGGGGGCGTCCGTGTCTTCAGCCCCAGGAGGGGCGTCTTCAGAGTGTCCAGCCCCAGGAGGGGCGTCTTCAGAGTGTCCAGCCCCAGGAGGGGCGTCTTCAGAGTGTCCAGCCCCAGGAGGGGCGTCTTCAGAGTGTCCAGCCCCAGGAGGGGCGTCTTCAGAGTGTCCAGCCCCAGGAGGGGCGTCTTCAGAGTGTCCAGCCCCAGGAGGGGCGTCTTCAGAGTGTCTAGCCCCAGGAGGGGCGTCTTCAGAGTGTCTAGCCCCAGGAGGGGCGTCTTCAAAATGTCTAGCCCCAGGAGGGGCGTCTTCAGAGTGTCCAGCCCCAGGGGGGGCGTCCGTGTCTTCAGCCCCAGGGGGGGCGTCTTCAGAGTGTCCAGCCCCAGGGGGGGCGTCCGTGTCTTCAGCCCCAGGGGGGGCGTCTTCAGAGTGTCCAGCCCCAAGAAGGGGTTCTTCAGAGTGTCCAGCCCCAAGAAGGGGTTCTTCAGAGCGTCCAGCCCCAGTGAGGGGTTCAGAGCGTCCAGCCCCAGTGAGGGGTTCAGAGCGTCCAGCCCCAGTGAGGGGTTCAGAGCGTCCAGCCCCAGGAGGGGGTTCTTCAGAGGGCACAGCCCCAGGAGGGGGTTCTTCAGAGGGTCCAGCCCCAGGAGGGGGTTCCGAGGGTACAGCCCCAGGAAGGGGATCCGAGGGTCCAGAGCCAGAGGGTCTACAGAGTGCTGCCCAGCCAGAGGGTCTACAGAGTGCTGCCCAGCCAGAGGGTCTACAGAGTGCTGCCCAGCCAGAGGGTCTACAGAGTGCTGCCCAGCCAGAGGGTCTACAGTGTGCTGCCCAGCCAGAGAGCCTTCAGAGCGCTGCCCAGCCAGAGAGCCTTCAGAGCGCTGCCCAGCCAGAGAGCCTTCAGAGCGCTGCCCAGCCAGAGAGCCTTCAGAGCGCTGCCCAGCCAGAGAGCCTTCAGAGCGCTGCCCAGCCAGAGAGCCTTCAGAGCGCTGCCCAGCCAGAGAGCCTTCAGAGCGCTGCCCAGCCAGAGAGCCTTCAGAGCGCAGCCCAGCCCCGTGAAGAGAGGGCTCTTGCCTCAGCCCAGCCCCGTGAAGTGGGGGCTCTTGCCTCAGCCCAGCCCCTTGAAGTGGGGGCTCTTGCCTCAGCCCAGCCCCGTGAAGTGGGGGCTCTTGCCTCAGCCCAGCCCCGTGAAGTGGGGGCTCTTGCCTCAGCCCAGCCCCGTGAAGTGGGGGCTCTTGCCTCAGCCCAGCCCCGTGAAGTGGGGGCTCTTGCCTCAGCCCAGCCCCGTGAAGTGGGGGCTCCTGCCTTGGTTCAGCCCCGGAAAGAAAGGACTCAGTCCGTCCCGGTTCCAGCCGGTCCAGCAATACTCCAGGCCCAGCCTGGTCAGTCCGTCCCGGTTCCAGCCGGTCCAGCAATACTCCAGGCCCAGCTTGGCCAGTCCGTTCCGGTTCCAGCCGGTCCAGCAATACTCCAGGCTCCGCCTGGTCAGTTCGTTCCGGTTCCAGCCGGTCCAGTGTTACTCCAGGACCAGCCTGGTCAGTCTCCTTTGGTTCCAGCCAATTCAAGCATCCCCGGATCCAATCCAGTCCTACTCGTCCAGTCAAAGATTTCTCCAGTTTCAGCCTCTAAGCTTTCGTCTGATGGTTTACCACCTATTTACTTCGATGGAGATTTACTGCAATATGCCGCTTTGGTTGAACAATTTCTGTCTCGGATGGAGTCTGATCCTTCAGGTGCAGTAACTCCTTCCAACGTTACTCGATATCTGTTCCTGGCATTCAGAGGAAGAGCTTTGGAGTGGGCCAACATGCTTTTTGAGAGTAATGATCCTGTGTTCCATGACTTACAGAATTTTAGTAATGCTGTGGTTAAAGAATTTGGTCCTAAACCTATGGAATCTGACTCGGTAAAGAAATCAGGCTCTAAAGGGAATGCAGAAGGAAGTTTGTGCTGTCCTCCCAGGGATAATCTAAGAATCTCCTTCAATAAGAATCCGACCATTAAAATTGCTCATGTTGGAGTCTCTCCTAGCCCAGAGAATTTAAATCTCCAGTGCACCTCATTTTCATCTGCAAACTGTGTATCTATGGGAGATTCATATCTTCCATTAGACTTGGACTCAGACTCTGAATTTGATCCAGTCCATGATGCTACTCCTTTCTTGGGAGCCCCCATGTTTTCTAAGGAAGGTTTTTCTTTACAGGAGATCCCGCGGTCCTTGGTCAAAACCAAACGTTCCCATAAGAAGAAGAGGCATCAACGAAGGTCCTAAATTCTTCTGTATGAATTTCTCAAGTTCCCCTAAGATTAGATGGGTGTCCGGAGTCCACCCTCGAAGAGGGGGATACTGTCACAATCCTGACTGTAATTCTCATATTTGGTGACTTACCCCTGCTTTCTGTCCTGGATCCTGTGTCTTTTCACTCACGGAGTTAAACAGCTTGTCAGCACTGAGTTTCCTGAGTTCTCTGCCTGAGAGGTAATCAGCTCCACCTGTGGTGATCTCCTGTGTGAGGCTGAATTCAGTAATCTAAAAGCAAGCATCCTGTGTTTTGCAGAAGTCCAGGCTTCAGTGTTCTCTTGGCCTGCTAGGCCTCATTCTACATCACAGCCTTGGCTAGAGTAGTCACATGACAGTGACATCACCTAATCCTGCCCACCAATCATCAAGGACCAGGAAGTATAAATCAGGAGGCTGAGTTAGGAATCTGGGCCAGTTCCTCGTGTCACATACAGCCTTGTGAGAGTCTTTATGCTGAGCTCCCTTAAGGTAACCATTGTACCTAAGTTCCTGTGGAAACTCTGTTCCCTTGTTCCTGTATGGTTACTTGTGTGTTGCCATTTGATTTCACCATTTCCCTGAGTCTCAATGTAAAGGCACAGCTGCAATGTTTCGTCTTAAAGGCACAGTACTGAATTCCATGTTCTCCACTGAAAACCACAGCTGTCGTGTTTCAGTTTTACTACTGTTGTAGTTGGGATCTCCAGAGCTCAGTACTTCCGTGCTTCCAACACCTCCGTGCCTCCGTGCTTCCAGCAGCTCCGTGACTCAGCATCTCCGTGCCTCAGCATCTCCGTGCCTCAGTACCTCCGTGCCTCAGGACCTCCGTGCCTCCGTGCCTCAGTACCTCCGTGCTTCCAGCACCTCCGTGACTCAGCATCTCCGTGCTTCCAGCACCTCCGTGCCTCCGTGCTTCCAGCACCTCCGTGACTCAGCATCTCCGTGCCTCAGCACCTCCGTGCCTCAGTACCTCCGTGCTTCCAGCACCTCCGTGCCTCCGTGCTTCCAGCACCTCCGTGCCTCCGTGCTTCCAGCATCTCCGTGACTCAGCATCTCCGTGCCTCAGCACCTCCGTGCCTCCGTGCCTCAGCACCTCCGTGCCTCAGTACCTCCGTGCTTCCAGCACCTCCGTGCCTCAGCACCCCAGTGTCTCTACGCACTCCAGTGTCTCTACGCACCCCAGTGTCTTCACGCACCTCAGTGCCTCTACGCACCTCAGTGCCTCTACGCACCTCAGTGCCTCTACGCACCTCAGTGCCTCTACGTACCTCAGTGTCTCCAAGTACCTCAGTGTCTCCAAGTACCTCAGTGCCTCCAAGCACCTCAGTGTCTCCAAGCACCTCAGTGTCTCCAAGCACCTCAGTGTCTCCAAGCACCTCAGTGTCCCCAAGCACCCCGTGCCCTTTAGCACAGTTGTACCTGTTATTCTTCACTGATTCATCAGCGCCTTTCCAGTTCTGTCTTTCAGGAGACCTTCAGCGCCCACACGTGCTTCCTGTCTGCCGACCTCATCCTGCATGAGGAGAACCTGGATTCGGCCATCTCTGCCGCGGTTCCTCTTCCCAGTCACCGGAAGAGACCCCGAGTCCACAACACTTCCAAAACCAGGTCAGTGGTGGTATTCGTGTAGTTCTCCAGTCGCCCGCGCAGACTTCGCTAGCACCGGGTTCACAAAAACCTTAGTCATGACAGCCATCTACAACGGTCTTCTCCAAGCGGCCCATCTTCTGCGAGGTCGAGCCATTCAAGTGCAGTCGGGCAATGTAATGACAGTGGCTTATATAAACCAACAGGGCGGAATGAACAGCAGAGCTGCAATGTCAACGAGAATCATCCTCTGGCAGAAAAACACGCGTTGGCGTTGTCAGCAATCTTCATGCCGAGAGTACTCAACTCTGAAGCGGACTCAGCAGACACGATCTCCATCCAGGAAAGTGGGGACTCCATCTGGAAGTGTTCGCGGAGGTAACAGATCTTTGGGGTGTACCTCAAATAGACATGATGGCCTCTCGTCTCAACAAGAAGCTTCGGCGGTATTGTTCCAGGTCGAGAGACCCGCAAGCCGCGGCGGTGGACACCCTAGTGACTCCGTGGGTGCTCCAGATGGTGTACGTGTTTCCTCCACTTCCACTCATTCCAAGAGTTCTAAAACTCATAAGGAGAACAAGAGTTCAGGCGATCCTCATTGCTCCGGACTGGCCAAGAAGGGCTTGGTATGCGGATCTACTGGATCTACTGCTAGAAGAACCACAGCCTCTTCCTCTTCAGGAGGACCTGCTGCAGCAGGGGCCGTTCGCTTATCAAGACTTACCGCGGCTACGTTTGAAGGCATGGAGATTGAACGCCATATATTAGCTTGGAAGGGCATTCCGAACAAGGTTATTCCTACCCTGATACAGGGTAGGAAAGGAGTAACGTCTAAACATTACCATCGTATTTGGAAAAAATATGTATCTTGGTGTGAGTCCAAGAAGTTTCCTACAGTGGAGTTTCAACTGGGATGATTTCTCTTCTTCCTGCAAGCAGGTGTGGATATGAGGTTGGGATCCGTAAAGGTTCAGATTTCGGCCTTATCCACTTTCTTCCAGAAACAGTTGGCTTGCCTCCCGGAGGTTCAGACCTTTTTGAAAGGGGTTCTGCACATCCAGCCTCCCTTTGTGCCACCTACAGCACCATGGGATCCTAACGTGGTGCTGCAGTTTCTCCAATCAGATTGGTTTGAGCCTCTACAGGAGGTTGAGGTCAAGTTTTTCACATGGAAGGCTGTCACTTTGTTGGTCTTAGCTTCTGCTAGACGTGTGTCGGAGCTGGGGGCTTTGTCTTGTAAGAGCCCCTACTTGATCTTCCATGAAGATAGAGCTGAGCTCCGGACACGTCAGCAGTTCCTTCTGACGGATGTGTTGGCATTTCATATCAACCAACCTCTTCTGGTGCTAGTTGCTACTGACTCCTCAATTTCATCAAAGTCCTTGGATGTTGTGAAGGCTCTGAAAATCTATTTGAAGAGGACTACTCGTCACAGAAAATTGGATTCTCTGTTTGTCCTGTATGATCCAAAGATACTTGGGTGTCCTGCTTCTAAGCAGACGATCTCTCGCTGGATCAGGTTCACTATCCAGCATGCGTATTCTATGGCAGGATTGCCATGTCCTACGCTTGTTAAGGCCCACTCTACTCGTAAGGTGGGTTCTTCCTGGGTGGTGCCCGGGGTGTCTCGGCTTTACATCTTTGATGAGCGGCTACTTGGTCGGGGTCGAACTCGTTTGCAAAGTTCTACAAATTCGATATTTTGGCTGCTGAGGACATGAAGTTTGGTCCGTCGGTTCTGCAGGAGCCTCCGCGCTCTCCCTCCTGTTCTGGGTGCTTTGGTACATCCCCATGGTACTAATTGGACCCCAGCATCCTCTAGGACGTAAGAGAAAATAGGATTTCTCTAACGTCCTAGTGGATGCTGGGAACTCCGTAAGGACCATGGGGAATAGCGGGCTCCGAAGGAGGCTGGGCACTCTAGAAAGATTTATGACTACCTGGTGTGCACTGGCTCCTCCCACTATGACCCTCCTCCAAGCCTCAGTTAGATCTTGTGCCCGGCCGAGGTTGGATGCACACTAGGGGCTCTCCTGAGCCCTTAGAAAGAAAGTATAGATTTAGGTTTTTTATTTTCAGTGAGACCTGCTGGCAACAGGCTCACTGCAGCGAGGGACTAAGGGGAGAAGAAGCGAACTCGCCTGCTTGCAGCCGGATTGGGCTTCTTAGGCTACTGGACACCATTAGCTCCAGAGGGATCGACCGCAGGCCCAGTCCTTGGTGTTCGGTCCCGGAGCCACGCCGCCGTCCCCCTTACAGAGCCAGAAGCAAGAAGAGGTCCGGAAAAACGGCTGCAGAAGACATCAGTCTTCACCAAGGTAGCGCACAGCACTGCAGCTGTGCGCCATTGCTCCTCATGCACACCACACACTCCGGTCACTGATGGGTGCAGGGCGCTGGGGGGGGGGGCGCCCTGAGCAGCAATATAAACACCTTGGCTGGCAAAAATACATCACATATAACCCCCAGGGCTATATGGATGTATATTAACCCCTGCCAGATTCCATAAAAATGCGGGAGAAAAGTCAGCGAAAAAGGGGCGGAGCCTATCTCCTCAGCACACTGGCGCCATTTTTCCCTCACAGCTCCGTTGGAGGGAAGCTCCCTGGCTCTCCCCTGCAGTCTACACTACAGAACAGGGTTAAAACAGAGAGGGGGGGCACTAAATTTAGGCGCAGTATAAATTATATAAAAGCAGCTATAGGGGACATAACTCAGTCGCTGCATTATATAGCGCTCTGGTGTGTGCTGGCATACTCTCACTCTGTCCCCCCAAAGGGCTTTTGTGGGTCCTGTCCTCATTGGAGCATTCCTTGTGTGTGTGCGGTGTGTCGGTACGGCTGTGTCGACATGTTTGATGAGGAGACTTATGTGGAGGCGGAGCAGTTGCCGATAAATGAGATGTCGCCCCTGTGGGCCGACACCAGAGTGGATGGATAGGTGGAAGGTATTAACCGACAGTGTCAACTCCTTACATAAAAGGCTGGATGACGTAACAGCTATGGGACAGCCGGCTTCTCAGCCCGCGCCTGCCCAGACGTCTCAAAGGCCATCAACGCTCCCTCAGATGGCAGACACAGATGTCGACACGGAGTCTGACTCCAGTGTCGACGAGGTTGAGACATATACACAATCCACTAGGAACATCCGTTACATGATCCCGGCAATATAAAATGTGTTACACATTTCTGACATTAACCCAAGTACCACTAAAAACAAAGGGTTTTATGTGTGGGGAGAAAAAGCAGGCAGTGTTTTGTTCCCCCATCAAATGAGTGAATGAAGTGTGAAAAAGCGTGGGTTTCCCCGATAAGAAACTGGTAATTTCTAACAAGTTACTGATGGCGTACCCTTTCCCGCCAGAGGATAAGTTACGCTGGGAGATATCCCCTAGGGTGGATAAGGCGCTCACACGTTTGTCAAGGTGGCACTGCCGTCTTAGGATACGGCCACTTTGAAGGTACCTGCTGATAAATAGCAGGAGGCTATCCTGAAGTCTGTAATTACACACTCAGGTACTAGACTGAGACTTGCAGACTGCTGCAGCGTGGTCTGTACCCCTTTCAAACAGGGATACTATTTTGCGAACATAAGACGTTGTCTTATATATGAGGGATGCACAGAGGAATATTTTGCCGGCTGGCATCCTAAATTATTGCAATGTCCATTCTGTCAGGAGGGTATTGGAGACCCGACACTGGACAGGTGATGCTGACTTTAAAAGGCACATAGAGCCTTATAAGGGTGAGGAATTGATTGGGGATGGTCTCTGTGACCTCGTATCCACAGCAACAGCTGGGATGAAAATATTTTACCTCAGGTTTCCTCACAGCCTAAGAAATGCACTGTATTATCAGGTACAGTCCTTTCGGCTTCAAAAAAGCAGGCGGGTCAAACGAGGGAAGAGGGAAAATGCTGCACCAGCAGCCAGTCCCCAGAATCAAAATTCTTCCCCTGCTTCCTCTGAGTCCACCGCATGACGCGGGGGCTCCACAGGCGTAGCCTGGTACGGTGGAGGGCCGCCTCAAAAATTTCAGCGATCAGTGGGCTCGCTCACAGGTGGATCCCTGGATCCTTCAAGTAGTATCTCAGGGGTACAAGCTGGAAGTCGAGGCGTCTCCCCCCCGCCGTTTACTCAAATCTGCCTTGCTGACAACTCCCTCAGGCAGGGAGGCTGTGCTAGAGGCAATTCACAAGCTGTATTCCCAGCAGGTGATAGTCAAGGTGCCCCTACTTCAACAAGGACGGGGTTACTATTCCACACTGTTTGTGGTACCGAAACCAGCCGGTTCGGTGAGACCCATTTTAAAATGGAAATCCTTGAACACTTACATAACAAAGTTCAAGATGGAATCGCTCAGGGCGGTTATTGCAAGCCTGGACGAGGGGGATTACATGGTATCCCTGGACATCAAGGATGCTTACCTGCATGTCCCTATTTACCTTCCTCACCAGGAGTACCTCAGATTGTGGTACAGGATTGCCATTACCAATTCCAGACACTACCGTTTGGACTGTCCACGGCACCGAGGGTGTTTACCAAGGTAATGGCAGAAATGATGATACTCCTTCAAAAAAAAAGGGAGTTTTTATTTATCCCATACTTGGATGATCTCCTTATAAAGGCAAGGTCCAGGGAGCAGTTACTGGTCGGAGTAGCACTATCTCAGGAGGTGCTACAACAGCATGGCTGGATTCTGAACATTCCAAAGTCACAGCTGGTTCCTTCCACTCGCTTACTGTTCCTGGGGATGATTTTGGACACAGAACAGAAAAAAGTGTTTCTCCCGCAGGAGAAAGCCAAGGAGCTGTCATCTCTAGTCAGAGACCTCCTAAAACCAAAAAGGGTATCGGTGCATCGTTGCATACGAGTCCTGGGAAAAATGGTGGCTTCATACGAAGCAATTCCATTCGGCAGGTTCCATGCGAGGACCTTCCCGTGAGACCTCTTAGATAAGTGGTCGGGATCGCATCTTCAAATGCATCAAATGATAACCCTGTCTCCAAGGACCAGGGTGTCTCTACTGTGGTGGATGCAGGGTGCTCATCTTCTAGAGGGCCGCAGTTTCGGCATACAGGACTGGGTCCTGGTGACCACGGATGCCAGCCTTCAAGGCTGGGGAGCAGTCACACAGGGAAGAAACTTCCAGGGCCTATGGTCAAGTCAGGAGACTTCCCTACATATAAATTCTGGAACTGAGGGCCATTTACAATGCCCTAAGTCAGGCAAGACCCCTGCTTCAAAACCAGCCGGTACTGATACAGTCAGACAACATCACGGCAGTCGCCCATGTGACCCGACAGGGCGGCACAAGAAGCAGGATGGCAATGGCAGAAGCCACAAGGATTCTCCGATGGGCGGAAAATCACGTACTAGCACTGTCAGCAGTGTTCATTCCGGGAGTGGACAACTGGGAAGCAGACTTCCTCAGCAGACACGACCTACACCCGGGAGAGTGGGGACTTCATCCAGAAGTCTTCCTGCTGTTGGTAAACCATTGGGAAAGGCCACAGGTGGACATGATGGCGTCCCGCCTCAACAAAAAGCTAAAGAGATATTGCGCCAGGTCAAGGGACCCTCAGGCGATAGCTGTGGACGCTCTAGTGACACCGTGGGTGTACCAGTCGGTTTATGTGTTCCCTACTCTGCCTCTCATACCAAAGGTACTGAGAATAATAAGATGGCGAGGAGTAAGAACGATACTCGTGGTTCCGGATTGGCCAAGAAGGGCTTGGTACCCGGAACTTCAGAAAATGATATCAGAGGACCCATGGCCTCTGCCGCTCAGACAGGACCTGCTTCAGCAGGGGCCCTGTCTGTTCCAAGACTTACCGCGGCTGCGTTTGATTTTCCATATGGATAGGGCAGAATTGAGGACTCGTCCCCAATTTCTTCCTAAGGTGGTGTCAGCGTTTCACCTGAACCAGCCTATTGTGGTGCCGGCGGCTACTAGTGAATTGGAGGACTCCAAGTTGCTAGACGTTGTCAGGGCCCTGAAAATATATGTTTCCAGGACGGCTGGAGTCAGAAACTCTGACTCGCTGTTTATCCTGTATGCACCCAACAAGCTGGGTGCTCCTGCTTCTAAGCAGTCTATTGCTCGCTGGATTTGTAGTACAATTCAGCTTGCACATTCTGTGGCAGGCATACCACAGCCAAAATCTGTAAATGCCCATTCCACAAGGAAGTTGGGCTAATCTTGGGCGGCTGCCCGAGGGGTCTCGGCTTTACAACTTTGCCGAGCAGCTACTTGGTCAGGGGCAAACACGTTTGCAAAATTCTACAAATTTGATACCCTGGCTGAGGAGGACCTGGAGTTCTCTCATTCGGTGCTACAGAGTCATCCGCACTCTCCCGCCCATTTGGGAGCTTTGGTATAATCCCCATGGTCCTTACGGAGTTCCCAGCATCCACTAGGACGTTAGAGAAAATAAGAATTTACTCACCGGTAATTCTATTTCTCGTAGTCCGTAGTGGATGCTGGGCGCCCATCCCAAGTGCGGATTGTCTGCAATACTTGTAAATAGTTATTGTTAACTAAAGGGTTATTGTTGAGCCATCTGTTGAGAGGCTCAGTTGTTTTCATACTGTCAAACTGGATATAGTATCACGAGTTGTACAGTGTGATTGGTGTGGCTGGTAAGAGTCTTACCCGGGATTCTAAATCCTTCCTTATTATGTCTGCTCGTCCGGGCACAGTGTCCTAACTGAGGCTTGGAGGAGGGTCATAGTGGGAGGAGCCAGTGCACACCAGGTAGTCATAAATCTTTCTAGAGTGCCCAGCCTCCTTCGGAGCCCGCTATTCCCCATGGTCCTTACGGAGTTCCCAGCATCCACTACGGACTACGAGAAATAGAATTACCGGTGAGTAAATTCTTATTTTTAATTACCTACTGGTAAATCCTTTACGCGTCCGTAGAAGATGCTGGGAGCTCGCCCAGCGCTTCGTGTTCCTGCAGTGGTTACTTTGTTAAGTACTGCTTAGTTCTTGGTACTGTTTTGTTACTCGGTTAAGTAATAATGGGCCTAATTCTGATTTGATCGCAGCAGCAAATTTGTTAGCAGTTGGGCAAAACCATGTGCACTGCAGGGAGGACAGATATAACATGTGCAGAGAGAGTTAGATTTGGGTGGGGTGTATTCAAACTGAAATCTAAATTGCAGTGTAAAAATAAAGCAGCCAGTATTTACCCCGCACAGAAACGAGATAACCCACCCAAATCTAACTCTCTCTGCAAATGTCATATCTGCCTCCCCTGCAGTGCACATGGTTTTGCCCAACTGCTAACAAATTTGCTGCTGTGATCATCTCTGAATTACCCCCACTGTTCAGCCGTTGTTGATGTTTCAAGCTCGTTAGCTTGGTTTGCCTTGTTATGTGTGAGCTGGTGTGAATCTCGCCACTATCTGTGTAAAATCCTTCTCTCGAAGTTGTCTGTCTCCTCGGGCATAGTTTTTAGACTGAGTCTGGTAGGAGGGGCATAGAGGGAGGAGCCAGCCCACACTCTCAAACTCTTAAAGTGCCGGTGGCTCCTAGTGGACCCGTCTGTATCCCATGGTACTAATGTGGACCCCAGCATTCTCTAAGGACTACGAGAAAAGGATTTACCGGTAGGTAATTAAAATCCTATTTTTTAAAGTCCCAATCAGTTGGAGTACACTATCCTTGCTGAAACAGTGTGGGCAGATCTGCATCTGGCCCTTTGTACCTCTCCAGTATTACAGGTACCCAATTTTGCCCATAGATTCTTCCTCCAGATAGACATCTCTGATGTTGGCTTAGGTGTAGTCCTATCCCAGGAAAGCAAAGGGGTAGAGCACCCCGTGCTGTACTTGAGCAAGAAGTTGCATAGTGTCGAAGTCAAAAATATTGCATACACAGCACATGTAAACTACAATCAGATGGGTCGCTGTGCGTGAGCATACACTCAGCGTGCACAGCGATATATGGTAGCAAACGCATGCACACAGACGAGCCACAAAGATATATTCAACACATATTTCACACCACACATAAATTAAACATGTCAAGCACCAGACATTATAATGTATTAAATTATATAATAGAGTATAAAATCATATATATGTATTATTGGAACAGAACAAGATAAACATGTCATACTTGGTGTCAAAATAATCAGGGGAATGAGTGTGTTAATTTGATACCTGTGGTTAGAATGTAGCACATTGCAATGAGTAGTTATGATTGAATGTATGAATATGAAGCCACAATTCAAATGAGAACAAAGAACATTCCAAAGAAAGCATGTGAGCAGGATCCCAGTGGCCAACCCCTATTATGTCATCATCAAATTGGACGTTGCTTGCATATGAACTGACCAATAACACATCATGAATTAGAAAGTTCCCTCACCTGGACCAATAACAGAAGACTCAGTCCCAGACATGTACTCCCCCAAAATACACAGGATATAGGTGATTACAGTCACACAAGAGGTTCTGTTTGCTGTTTTTCTGTTGCTGTGTCAGTTGCTGTTTTTGTTTGCTGAGAGAGAGAGAGAGATGGAGCATAGTGTACATTGAGGGAAATGGTAATGTGTGCTGGCTGTGAAATTGTAACCATATATATACTGTACATGTGTTATATTGTATGCATACCCTTTTAATATCAAATATATACATCTCTGAGCGTTGGAACTGTGAATGCTGATTATTTTACAGGACAGAAAGCAATACCTTAATACACTTAAATTCAAGCTGCTGCGGCCGCTGTATGTAATCCTTACCCTACGTACTTTTTACACAGTCAGCGTACAAAGGCCCGTACCCTGTACGCACTTTGCGTACTCACGCCGCGACGGACGTACAAAGTACGCGCAGTGCATACACATACACACACAGACACGCTGAGAGCACAATGCAGCTACACGTGTGGTAGAAATACACCTTTAACCTTAGAAGGAAATACGACACGACACCAATTGTATTTCAAAAACTATGTTGGGGTCCAACCCACCAACGGTTATTTTACCAGCAGGGGGTTACAAATACAATAAAATAAGTAAAAAGCTACAGTCAATGGTACATACGTTTGTTCGCCTGCGCTTCCCGGTCCGGTCCTCAATCATCAAGGTAGATGATCTTCAGAGATTGTGTGTGACCGGGCCTGCAGCTGGCTTTTTATACATTTGTCCAAAACCTAACACAATGGAAACTGTAATCTCTTTGTCTATTGGTCACTGGGATGGTCATTTACAGTACAGGAGAGGTCATAGGTCAGTTTGAATAGGTGGGCAATGTCTGGTCCAGGTGCACTTGCAGTTGGTCTCCACTGGGTTCCCACCGAATATCAGGAGTACAGTAAATACAGTTGATATTAATATTTTGCTCCTGCGCATAACTATTCGCAGGAGCGTGCGATCTTCTGCAAACCAACACCGGAATATTGATCTAAAAATACCCTGCAGCTGGATACCAAACACCACCTCCTAACCTAATTCTGTCCCCTCATATCCTGTAAAGGTGAATCCCTTTGTTATTATACCCTTTAAGCAAGTGTAACTCGCTGGTGTGGTGCATGCTGACTGTGTAAATCATGTACTATGTGTATTAAATATGTAATGTGTTTTTATGGCTTTTCCATGCGATCACAAATACTACCGTAATTACCCATACCACTCGCTAATACGCAGCACCGCGGGAGCGGTCATACGCAACTTGCGAATATGTGCACGCACGGCAGAACAAGTACGCGCACGGAGGCCATCTGTGTGTAGTTTGTACGTGATGTGTGTACTGAAATATTTTCGACTTGGACAGCACTCATACAATGTGTGTGTTAGGCGCCGGGGTCCGCTCGTCGGTGCGGCCCGGCGCCTAGCAACCAGGGACGCCGTGCGCGTACAGCCGCCGGCTCCCTGGCAACGCTAGACGCCGGGCGCACGGAGCCGCACGGACCCTAGCAACGGGGACGCCACTGGCGGACCGCGTTCCCCGTTGCTGGGTCCATTTAAATTAATAAGGGCACCTGTTTCCTAGCCGTGCAGCAAGGCAGCTGCACGGCATTTAGTCCAATCAGCCTCTAAACAGCTGATTGGAGGACTCCCTGTTAAGTACACTCCCAGGGCTTCTCACAGACGCCGGTAATAGCTTCCTGCATGCTGTATCTGTTTGCTGAGAGTGTTTCCAGTCCTGCTGTACCCGGTCGTTCCTGTCCTCAGTTGTCCTGTACTCGGAAGTTGTCATCTGTTCCTGGAGTCCTTACTGAGCACCTTTAAACATCCAGTGGTGTTCGTGAGTCACGGCGTAGCTGTGTGTTGCGGCTTGGCCGCTTTATTACTTATTATTTATTATTTGTGTTTCTGAGCTTTTGCGGAGGATTCCGCTCCCACAGATCCACTCTGGTATCCAGCGGTGCTGGGTAGGAGTAACGGACTAGTGGATTTTGGTTGTCCTTTTATCTGGCGGTTTTTCCGCGCATACTTCTGGTTTGGTTAGTTAGCTTGTTGCCCCTGGCCTGTTGTCAGTCAGAGGTCCTTTTGTCATCATCCTGCCTCGGATTTCCCATTGTCTCTCACTAAGACCGGGGGGCACCGGAGTTGGGCAGACATAATCCGCCTTTCAAACGTGGCTGCCAGGGGCTCAAGAAACCATAGTCTCGCAAGGGATTTCCGATAGCACGGGTGAGACAATAGAGTTAGGGCGCCAGGGGCAACTAGTCTTTCCAGCTCCCGTAACCAGCATTCCCTTCCAGTACTCTGGCCATTGCCATGAGATCTCCTCCGGTCAGGAGTACTGGAATCATAACATTATTACCGGCCAAACCAAAACTTAAAATTAAACAGGGTTTAATTTTTTACTTATTCAGTTTTGTAAGAGTTATCGGCCTCATGAATCCCACAGGTTTAGGGCCAAATCCTGGTCAGCTCCTAGTCAGCCAGACTCAAGAACTTACTCAGATGGTTCAGGATCTTTCCCTTCGGGTGAAGTCGCAGGAAGATCTTTTACGAACTTCCCCGAGGGTAGTCCCTGAACCAAAAATGCACTTGCCTGACCGTTTTTCTGGTGATAGGAAGGAGTTTTTTAATTTTAAAAAATCCTGTAAACTTTATTTTCGTTTAAGACCGATCTCCTCAGGTACTGAATCTCAGCGGGTCGGAATTATTATTTCTTTGCTCCAGCGGGATCCTCAGACCTGGGCATTCGGTTTAAAAGCAGAGGATCCGGCGTTGTTGTCAGTAGACGCCTTTTTTGGGTCTTTAGGGCTTTTGTATGATGACCCTGATAGAGAGGCATCCGCTGAGAGTCAGTTACGCGCTCTCAGACAGGGTAGAAATCCTGCAGAGGTTTTTTGTACAGAGTTTCGCCGTTGGTCGAACGACTGTGGCTGGAATGACCCAGCCCTGCGCAGTCAGTTTCGCCTCGGCTTATCAGAGTCTATAAAAGACAGTCTCCTTCAGTATCCCGCTCCTGAGACTCTCGATAAACTCATGGAGCTTTCTATTAAGATTGATCGTCGTCTCAGAGAGCGGAGGGCTGAAAAAGGAGCACCTGTCAGGTCTACTCCATGTGTATTTTCCATTCCTGAGGACGTAGAGGAGCCCATGCAGATGGGTCTCTCCCGGCTGTCTCCAGAAGAAAGAGCCAGAAGGCAAAACTCTGGTCTTTGTTTGTACTGTGGGGGTAAGGGACATTTTGCCCGTAATTGTCCGAACAAGTCGGGAAAACGCCTTGACCAAGTGAATTGTGAGGGGGTTCACTTTGGTCTGCAGCTTATCTCCTCGAATAACTCCCTTTTAGTCCCAGCTAAAGTTTCCTTTGGCAGCCTCAGTTCTTCGGTGTCGGCTTTTGTTGACAGTGGAGCTGCAGGGAACTTTATGGACTTAACGTGGGCCAAGGCCTTAGGTATTCCTCAGTTAGCCTTGGGTAGGTGTATCACCATGCATGGTTTTGATGGGAGTCCCTTGTCCAATGGGGTTATTTCCCTCCGTACACCCCCTGTACTACTTACGGTAGGAGCTCTTCATTCCGAAAAGATCGAGTTTTTCCTTACCCATTGCCCAGCAGTTCCAGTGGTTCTGGGTCACCCTTGGCTGGCCTTTCATAATCCCATCATTGATTGGCAGTCGGGGGAGATTTCACAATGGGGTACCATCTGTAATAAGGAATGTATTACGCTTCCCGTCAGAATAGCTGCTGCCATTCCCGAACTCATTCCCGTGGAATACCAGGACTTTGTTGATGTGTTTTCCAAGGGCAATGCGGACATTCTGCCTCCCCATCGGCCTTATGATTGTGCTATTGAGCTAATTCCTGGTGCCACATTGCCAAAGGGAAGGTTATATGCATTATCCGGGCCAGAAACTGCGGCCATGAATGAGTATGTTAAGGAGAGCCTAGGGAAAGGATTTATCAGGCCATCTAAATCCCCTTTAAGTGCAGGCTTCTTCTTTGTGGAGAAAAAAGATGGATCACTCAGACCTTGCATTGACTTTAGAGCCCTGAATAAGATCTCAGTTAAAAATACTTACCCTCTGCCGCTGATTTCTGTCCTCTTTGATCAGCTGCGTTCGGCTGTGATTTTTTCTAAAATTGACCTGAGGGGAGCGTATAACCTCATTCGAATCAAGTCGGGAGATGAGTGGAAGACGGCTTTCAGTACTCAGTCGGGTCACTACGAGTATCTGGTGATGCCGTTCGGCTTGTCTAACGCTCCGGCAGTTTTCCAGGATCTCATTAACGATGTGCTCCGTGATTTTCTAGGAAGATTCGTGGTCGTTTACTTAGACGACATCCTGATCTATTCTGATTCAATTGAACAACATGTTACCCATGTGCGTCAGGTTCTTCAAAAATTACGTGAAAATCATCTATATGCCAAGCTGGAGAAGTGTGAGTTTCATGTCACGGAGGTATCCTTTTTAGGGTACATTATTTCCCCTCGGGGATTCTGTATGGAACCTAAGAAGCTCCAAGCCATCCTTAGTTGGGCGCAACCCACCAACTTAAAAGCAATTCAGCGCTTTTTAGGGTTTGCGAATTATTATAGAAGATTTATTCATTCTTTTTCCGACCTGGTTGCTCCCATTGTGGCACTGACTAAGAAGGGAGCGGATCCTACCAACTGGTCACGTGAAGCTGAGTTATCCTTTCAGGCCTTGAAACAAGCTTTTGTGTCAGCTCCAGTCCTCAGACATCCCAACCCAGAATTGCCCTTCATTGTTGAGGTTGATGCCTCGGAGGTTGGAGTGGGGGCTATCCTATCTCAGAAGGATCCGGACTCTCTGGAACTACATCCTTGTGCCTTTATGTCCAGGAAATTCTCATCCGCTGAAACCAACTACGATGTTGGTAACCGGGAGTTACTGGCTATTAAATGGGCTTTCGAGGAGTGGAGGCATTGGCTTGAGGGAGCAACACATACCATTTCAGTATTGACTGACCACAAAAATCTTCAGTACATCGAATCAGCTAAGCGGCTGAATGCCCGGCAGGCTCGTTGGGCTTTATTTTTTACTCGTTTCAAGTTTATTATCACTTTAAGGCCAGGTTCCAAGAATACCAAGGCGGATGCCCTGTCACGCAGTTTTCTTCCAGTTCATAATAACAGTCCTGTTACTCCCATACTTCCGTCTTCAGTCATTTGGGCAGGCCTCACACAAGATTTATTTACCCAGTTAAAGCAGCTTCAACATCAAGCTCCTGGAAATACTCCTGCTGGTCGTCTTTACGTCCCTGAGTTTTTGAGAGCTACTGTTTTGACGGAGTTTCATGATAGCAAAGTTGCCGGGCATCCGGGGATCTCTAAGACTTTGGAATTAGTCTCCCGCTCAGTATGGTGGCCTGGTCTTTCTAAAGACATTAAGGAGTTTGTTTTTTCTTGTCAGGTCTGTGCACAGCATAAGGTTCCCCGTTCCTTGCCTATCGGGCAACTTATGCCCTTAAATGTTCCTCTTAGGCCATGGTCTCATATTTCCATGGATTTTGTGGTAGACCTCCCTCTGTCAGCCGGATTCCGAGTCATATGGGTGGTAGTGGACCGTTTTAGCAAGATGGCCCATTTCATTGCTCTTCCCCGACTGCCATCTGCCCAGGGATTGGTTGTTTTGTTTCTCCGCCATGTTTTCAGACTTCATGGGTTGCCCACTGATATTGTTTCTGATCGGGGTCCACAATTCATTGCACAATTCTGGAAGTCTTTTTGTGCCTCATTAAAGATGAAATTGTCTTTAACATCCGGCTACCATCCCCAATCCAACGGGCAGACTGAGCGAGTTAATCAATCATTAAAACAGTATTTGCGTTTGTACTCAGCCAAACTCCAGAATGATTGGTCCGAGTTTCTTCCTTTGGCGGAGTTTGCTTACAACAATTCTTGTCATTCCTCCACTAATGTGTCTCCATTCTTTTCAGTTTTTGGTTTTCACCCCAGAGCTAATTCTTTTTTTCAACATTCTTCTGTTTCCTCGCTAACCTTAACCTCTCATCTCAGAGTCATTTGGAAAAAAGTGCACCTTGCTCTCAGAAGAGCGGCATTTCGAGAGAAAAAATTTTCTGACAGGCTCCGGCGTCCTTGCACTTTTAAGGTGGGAGACAGGGTATGGTTGTCGACTCGTAACATTAGACTTCGACAAACCTCAGCTAGATTGGGCCCCAAATTTATTGGACCATTTCATATTATTAAAAAAATCAATCCAGTTGCTTTCCGGTTACGTTTACCAAGAGCTCTCCGGATCGGAAATACGTTCCATTGCTCCCCGTTGAAACCATACGTTTCTTCCAGTAGATTTCCTCGGAAGATCTCTCAGGGGAAATCACCAGTAGATGTACAGGGACATCAGGAGTTCTTGGTGGAGAAGGTTCTCGATTCCAAATTGTCCCGGGGTCGGCTTTATTTTCTGGTGCAATGGAAAGGCTATGGTCCAGAGGAAAGGTCTTGGGTCCTGGATAAGGATCTCCATGTCCCGAGGCTCAAGAGGGCATTTTTTCGGGAATTTCCTCGGAAACCTGGCTTTAGGGGTTCTTTGACCCCTCCTCAAGGGGGGGGGTACTGTTAGGCGCCGGGGTCCGCTCGTCGGTGCGGCCCGGCGCCTAGCAACCAGGGACGCCGTGCGCGTACAGCCGCCGGCTCCCTGGCAACGCTAGACGCCGGGCGCACGGAGCCGCACAGACCCTAGCAACGGGGACGCCACTGGCGGGCCGCGTTCCCCGTTGCTGGGTCCATTTAAATTAATAAAGGCACCTGTTTCCTGGCCGTGCAGCAAGGCAGCTGCACGGCATTTAGTCCAATCAGCCTCTAAACAGCTGATTGGAGGACTCCCTGTTAAGTACACTCCCAGGGCTTCTCACAGACGCCGGTAATAGCTTCCTGCATGCTGTATCTGTTTGCTGAGAGTGTTTCCAGTCCTGCTGTACCCGGTCGTTCCTGTCCTCAGTTGTCCTGTACTCGGAAGTTGTCATCTGTTCCTGGAGTCCTTACTGAGCACCTTTAAACATCCAGTGGTGTTCGTGAGTCACGGCGTAGCCGTGTGTTGCGGCTTGGCCGCTTTATTACTTATTATTTATTATTTGTGTTTCGGAGCTTTTGCGGAGGATTCCGCTCCCACAGATCCACTCTGGTATCCAGCGGTGCTGGGTAGGAGTAACGGACTAGTGGATTTTGGTTGTCCTTTTATCTGGTGGTTTTTCCGCGCATACTTCTGGTTTGGTTAGTTAGCTTGTTGCCCCTGGCCTGTTGTCAGTCAGAGGTCCTCTTGTCATCATCCTGCCTCGGATTTCCCTTTGTCTCTCACTAAGACCGGGGGGCACCGGAGTTGGGCAGACATAATCCGCCTTTCAAACGTGGCTGCCAGGGGCTCAAGAAACCATAGTCTCGCAAGGGATTTCCGATAGCACGGGTGAGACAATAGAGTTAGGGCGCCAGGGGCAACTAGTCTTTCCAGTTCCCGTAACCAGCATTCCCTTCCAGTACTCTGGCCATTGCCATGAGATCTCCTCCGGTCAGGAGTACTGGAATCATAACAGTGTGCGAGTGCTTGTTTTCTCTTAAGGGATGTAGTGTTTGCGACGGACAGCGCACACTTTTATCGTATATGGTAATAAGATGCGCCTTGCGTCCGCAACATATATTAACGCTGGCATTTTAAATATTTATTAGAAATAATCTGAACTTCTCAAGAGGGAACAAAAATACGCTATGGTAGAGAAGAAGTACCTGGCCAAAAAGTGGGCATAGAGGCACTTCAGTACTATTTACTGGGGAGAGAGTTGTCTTTAATAACAGACCATGCTCCATTACAATTATGGTGGCCAATCCCGGGATCGGCGGGATCCCGGGATTTAGTCCCAAAAATGGCCGGGATTCAATCCCGGGATTGGAAGCTCCAATCCCGGGGATTGAGTGATCAGCGTTGAGCGTCCACAGGACGCTCAAACGCTGCCCGGCTTCCTGCTTCCGGGTCCCCAGCGCAGCGTGAGAGGTCACGCTGCGCTGTTAGCTGCTGCTGGGAGACGCCAGCAGCGTTCACACGGTATTTCCCGCCCGCCCCCGGTATATGGTGAGTTATATGTGCGGGCGGGGCGGGGTGGGGCGAGGGGGCGGCCACCTAGGTAAAAGCCAATTCCGGGTATCCCGGGAATCCCGGGATTGGCCATTTTTCAATCCCGATACCGGGATTGAAAAAATGGCCCGGGATTGGCTTCCCTAATTACAATGGGAGGTGAATGCCAAGGTTATCAGGTGGATCTTGGTGTTATAACCTTTCAGATTTACAGTGGCGCATAGACCTGGCGTCTTAAACAAAAATGCAGATACCCTATCCCACACATTTGCTTTCCTTGTGAGGTCCGTGTCACCTGACTTATTGATGCGCGGGGAGGGGGGGAGGGAGGATATGTGGCAATAGGAGCAGTGTGCTACAGGGAAACCAGGTGTAATTAGCTGGTAAACCTGCAGTGCACCTCTCCCCTACAGTCTGGTGCAGCTGATAGCATTTCAGTGATCAAAGAGAGCGACTGTGAAGAACTCCATTATAAAGGCAGGGTGGGAGTGTCACTTGCCTGTCAGTCTGGAAGAGGGAGAAGGAGTCATTTATCTGGATGACCAATGCTGGGAAAGCTTGCTAGTGACTAGGGAGTGAATCTCTAGATAGTGATAGGACCGTGAACATTTACAGTGTGGTGGTTACTGGTCTGCAGTCATTCTGATTAAATAAACTGTAGTGGACAAGTCCTGAGTCAGTGTGTGTTTCCACTACACAGCTTTGTCACTATATCGTTGGGGATCATTCAACTATTCAGACTGACAATGCCGGAATCACAGCACTGCTCGGAATGCCGGACCCGATTCAGGTTTGTTTCTTTTAGTGTTGCCCATATTTTCTTTTTAGGCTAGTTGCACTTGCAACTGTAAAGTGGCCAGGTCAGGGATATGAGGTGGCCTTTATAGATGATCAAGCAGCTTTTGTTCCACCTGCGCCGTGGCTAGGGAGTGGGGATTGTTGATGCCAGAGGGGGCAGGCGGACTGGCAGCAGGACATAGGAAGCTGCAGTAAAAGGATATTTCTCTTACGTCCTAGAGGATGCTGGGGTCCATTTTAGTACCATGGGGTATAGACGGTTCCGCAGGAGCCTTCGGCACTTTAAGACTTTTCAACAGTGTGAACTGGCTCCTCCCTCTATGCCCCTCCTCCAGACTTCAGTTTAGAAAATGTGCACGGGAGACTGACTGCACATCAGTGAAGCTCTACTGAGTTTTGCTTAAAAAGACTTTGTTAGGTTTTTTATTTTACAGGGAAGCTGCTGGCAACAGTTTCCCTGCTTCGTGGTACTTAGGGGGGGGGAGTAGGAACCAACTTCTCAGTTAGTTTAATGGCTCTGCTTCCGCTGACAGGACACCATTAGCTCCTGAAGAGTACTGAACACAGCCCTTGCCTGGCTGCTGCTCACTCCCACAGCACTGCCGCCACCCCCTAACAGAGCCAGAAGTCAGAAGGCTGGTGAGTATTAACCGGAGACCTGCAGAGAGGGGCCCTCCGGTCATCATGGTGGCATAAAGGTACCAGCGCAGCGCGGGACACTGCGCAGCAACATGTCTCTCAGCACAGGGTGCAGGGCACGTGGGAGGGGGGGGCGGGCTCTGAGGGACATGATAAATCCTTACTCTCACTGGCAAGCAAAAGAAAAGAAATTTGCTATCCCTAAAAGGTTGTGGGTAGCATACCCTTTCCCTGAAGAGGATAGGCGTAAGTGGTAGTCACCACCAATGATAGACACCTCAGTCTCTAGGTTGTCAAAGAAAATCATTTTACCTGCCCCGGGGTCAGCTTCATTAAAAGAACCTGCTGACCGCAAATTAGAGATGACTTTAAAGTCCATCTATGTTGCTACGGTACATTACTCAGGCCCACACTGCGTGGGTAGAAAACGCAGTTGAAAAGTGGGCAGATAACTTGATTGTTAATATTGACACGGTCGATAAAGATGACATGCTACAAATTCTAGGTCATATTAAAGACTCAGGGTACTTGGTTGAGGCTATGAAGGACGTAGGCTTACTGGGCTCACGGGCCTCTGCTATGGCGATTTCAGCCCGCAGGGCGCTCTGGATCCGTCAATGGAATGCTTACACAGAATCCAAAAGAAATATTGAGGCGCTCCCTTACAATGGTGAGGCCAACTTTGGAGAGAAACTAGATGCCATGATATCAACTACTACATCTGGCAAGTCAGCATTTCTACCGTCGGCAGCTGCACCGGCTAAAAAAGTATATCATTCTCATACTATGCAGTCCTTTCGGCCCAACAAGTACAAAAAGGCTAAAACTACCCCTTTTTTCACAGGAAAGGGGAGAGGAAAAGGTAGAAAACCTACAACACCCTCAGGCTCCCAGGAGCAGAAGTCAGCAACTACTTCTGCAAAAGCCACAACATGACGCTGGGGCTCCTCTGTGGGAGTGCGATAGGGTGTGGGCACGTCTACTATTTTTCAGCCAGGTCTGGCTTCGCTCAGACCTAGATCCTTGGATTTTACAGATAATATAACAAGGTTACAAGTTGGAATTTCAAGACCTTTCCCATGCCGATTTTTCAAATCAGCCTTGCCAGTTTCTGCTTAAGACAGCACAAATGTCCTGAACGCAATACACAAATTGTGTCAAGACAAAGTAATTGCCTTGGTTCCTGCCGAACAAAGGAAACAAGGCTTTTATTTAAGCCTGTTTGTGGTACCGAAGCCGGATGGCTCGGTCAGACCGATTTTAAACCTAAAATCTCTGAATCTTTATTTGAAAAGAGTCAAATTCAAGATGGAATCCTTGAGAGCAGCGATTTCCAGCTTGGAAGAAAAGGAATTTCTGGTGTCAGTGGACATCAAGGATGCTTACTTGCATGTCCCCATTTACCCGCCACATCAAGCATACCTGAGGTTTGCGGTTCAGGATTGTCACTACCAATTCCAGACATTACCGTTCGGGCTCTCCACGGCTCCGAGAATATTCACCAAGGTGATGGCGGAGATGATGGTTCTCCTTCGCAAACAAGGAGTCAACATAATTCCATACTTGGACGATCTCCTCATAAAAGCGAGATCCAGGAACAAGCTAATCCAGAACATAGCATTATCCCTGAAGGTGCTTCAACAGCATGGTTTGATCATCAACTTTCCAAAATCCCAGTTGGAACCGACAATGAGATTATAATTTTTGGGAATGATACTGGACACCGAGGTACAGAGAATATTTCTACCAGTGGAAAAGGCTCAGGAGATCCAGAGCATGGTCAAACAACTTTTGAGACCAAGAACAGTATCAATTCATCAATGCATTCGCCTGTTGGGGAAAATGGTAGCAGCTTACGAGGTGCTACAATATGGGCGTTTCCATTCCAGGGTCTTCCAGTGGGACCTACTGGACAAGTGGTCAGGGTCGCATCTCCACATGCATCAAAGGATAATCTTGTCAGCGAAAGCCAGAATTTCACTCCTGTGGTGGCTACAAATTTCTCACCTCCTGGATGGAGGCAGGTTCGGGATTCAGGCCTGGATCCTGGTGACCACGGATGCAAGTCTCTGAGGATGGGAAGCAGTCACGCAAGGAGAAAGCTTCCAAGGAAGATGGTCAAGTCAAGAAACTCGCCTTCACATAAACATTCTGGAGTTGAGAGCTGTGTACAACAGCCTTCATCAAGCGGCACACCTTCTTCAAGGTCGTCCCATACAGATCCAGTCAGACAATGTAACGGCAGTAGCTTACATAAACCGTCAAGGCGGAACAAAAAGCAGGGCGGCAATGGCAGAGGTGACAAAGATACTCCTCTGGGCAGAAAGACATGCAAAAGCTCTGTCTGCAATTTTCATTCCGGGAGTGGACAACTGAGAAGCAGACTTCCTCAGCAGACACGATCTCCATCCAGGAGAATGGGGCCTCCACCCAAAAGTCTTTGCAGAGGTAACAAGTCGGGTCGTTCCTCAAGTGGACATGATGGCATCTCGTCTCAACAAGAAGCTTCCGACATATTGTTCCAGGTCGAAAGACCCAGAAGCAATAGCAGTGGATGCACTGGTGACCCAGTGGGTGTTTCAGTCGGTGTATCTGTTCCCTCCACTTCCACTTGTTCCAAAGGTTCTCAAGATCATCAGAAGAACAAGAGTTTGAGCAATTCTCATTGCTCCAGACTGGCCAAGGAGGGCCTGGTATCCAGATCTTCAGGAGTTATTACTGGAAGATCCTCGGCCTCTTCCTCTTCGCGAGGACCTACTGTACTTCAGCAGGGGCCCTTAGTTTATCAGGAGTTACCGCGGCTGCGTTTGACGGCATGGCTGTTGAGCGCCAGATCCTAGCCCGTAAGGGTATTCCCAATGAAGTCATTCCCACACTTATTCTGGCCAGGAAAGGGGTAACGTCCAAACATTACCATCGTATTTGGAGAAAATATGTATCTTGGTGTGAATCCAAGAAGTCTCCCGCAGGGGAATTCCAATTAGGACGTCTTCTCCTATTTCTACAGGCGGGTGTGGATGCTGGATTGAGATTAGGATCTATCAAGGTTCAGATTTCGGCCTTGTCAGTTTTCTTTCAAAAACAATTGGCTTCTCTTCCTGAGATCCAGACGTTCATAAAGGCGGTTCTGCGCATCCAACCTCCCTTTGTGCCTCCTGCGGCGCCATGGGATCTTAATGTGGTGTGGCAGTTCCTTAAATCGGACTGGTTTGAGCCTCTGCAAGACGTAGAGTTGAAGTTTCTCACTTGGAAAGTGGTCATGCTATTGGCCTTGGCCTCAGGCAGACGGGTGACTGAGTTAGGAGCTCTCTCACACAAAAGTCCTTACTTAATATTTCATGAAAATAGGGCTGAACTGAGAACACGTCGGCATTTTCTTCCGAAGGTTGTGTCTTCTTTTCATATCAACCAACCAGTGGTGGTGCCAGTGGCTTCTGACACCTCAGCCATCTCAAAGTCCTTGGATGTCGTCAGAGCGTTGAGGACTTATGTTGCAAGAACGGCTAGGATAAGGAAAACAGAATCTTTGTTTGTCCTCTATGACCCCAACAAGATTGGGGGTCCTGTGTCTAAGCAGACTATTGCGCGCTGGATCAGGGGTACCATTCAGCATGCTCATTCCACGGCAGGATTGCCGTTACCGACTTCGGTAAAAGCCCACTCTACAAGGAAAGTGGGTTCGTCCTGGGTGGCTGGCCGGACAGTCTCGGCTTTGCAAATCTGCCGAGCTGCTACTTGGTTAGGTGCAAACACGTTTGCTAAGTTTTATAAGTTTGACACCTTGGCTGCTGACGACCTTCAATTTGGTCAGTCAGTTCTGCAAGAACATTAGCACTTTCCCGCCCGTACTGGGAGCTCTGGTACATCCCCATGGTACTAAAATGGACCCCAGCATCCTCTAGGACGTAAGAGAAAATAGGATTTTAATTACCTGCCGGTAAATCCTTTTCTCGTAGTCCGTAGAGGATGCTGGGCGCTTGCCCAGTGCTAATTTTTCCTGCTGATTACGTTTATCTTTTTGCACATTTTTTCATGTGTTCAGATGTTAACAACTGTTGCTGTTGCGTTATGCATGCTGGTTGGCTTGACTTATGTTAAAGGCCATGTTAGCCGACATGTTGTTTATGGATGGTGTGAGCTGGTGTGAATCTTGCCACAAGTTTCATAGTAATCCTCTCTCGAGAATGTCCGTCTCCTCGGGCACAGTTCCTATACTGATGTCTGGAGGAGGGGCATAGAAGGAGGAGCCAGTTCACACTATTGAAAAGTCTTGAAGTGCCAAAGGCTCCTGCGGAACCGTCTATACCCCATGGTACTAAAATGGACCTCAGCATCCTCTACAGACTACGAGAAAAGGATTTACCGGCAGGTAATTAAAATCCAATTTTTTCCTCTATCTACAGCGCAGAGACTTGCTGCAGATGCAGTGGCATACCCTCCAACTGTACCTTTTTGGCAGGTACAGTACCTTTTTTTTATGATCTGTACCAATTTCTGACTCTCCAAACTTACATTGAAAGTATAGGAAAAGGGGCGTGGCCACATCCCTTTACCCGTGGCCATGCCCTCTTTTCGAATTTGTAGCAATTTTTATGTGTAATTTGTTGGAGGATATGTTGCTGCAGATGCAGTGGACCTATTTTGGGGTGTGGGTCTGGACCTGCAGCTCCATCAGCCCCATTGTTAATCCTGCTCTGGGAACACACAGCAGCCAAAGGGCAGAGCCTCCCATTGGATGTAACCTGTGTGGGAGGGCGTTTCTCACCCAATCAGCTGTGGGCTGGGTGTGATGGGTGGTCTTCAGGTTGCCGGCTGTCAGGATCCCGGCACACAGTATACTGGCGCCGGAATCCCGACAGCCGGCATACCGACATTTTTTTCTCCCTCTTGTGGGTCCACGTCCCCCCTGGAAGGAAAATAAATAGTGTGGCACGCGTAGTGCGACACCGTGCCCACAGCGAGCCTGCAAGGGGCTCATTTGCGCTCACTCACGCTGTCAATATGCTGGCGGTCGGGCTTCCAGCGCCGGTATGCTGGTCGCCGGGCGCTCGGCCACTGGCATACCATACTACACCCGGGTGTGATAGACCTGCTGCTAACCCAATGAGAGCTCCTAGCCACGCTTAGCGTTATCCACACAGTCACAGAATGACAGATCTGGGCTATTATATAGGAGATTTGCACTCTACATTTCAGGGATGTAAACGCTGGTTTACTTACAGGACTAAAAAGCATATACCTTAAACACACTTGATACACTTTACTATTGAGCCGCTGCGGCCGCAGTAATTAACCTTTCACCTTTGTATTATTTACAAACCTTACGTACACAAGGTCGCACAGTGTACGCACTCTGCGTATGTACGCTAAAAGGGCGTAGGGACTACACAGTTTGCGTACACAGGCCTATGCGCTGTTAGCACAATGCAGCAGCCCGAGTGGCTGTAAATACACTTTAAACCTTAGCAAGGAAATGAAACACAACACCAATTGTAATTCAAAACTAGGTTGGGGTTTAACCCACCAACGGTTCTTTACTTGCAGGGGGTAACAATATAAACAATACAATAGAATAATGGCTACAGTCAATGGTACATACTTGTTTCGCCTGCGCTTCCCAGTCTGGTCCTCAGTCATCAGGGTAGATGACCTTAAGAGTCTTTGTGTAACCAGGCATGCAGCTGGCTCTTTTATACAATCTTCCAAAACCTAACACAATGGATACTGTAATCTCGTTGTCCATTGGACACAGGGATGGTCATTTACAGTACAGGAGAGGTCATAGGTTGATTTGAATAGGTGGGCGATGTCTGTTCAAGATGCACTTGTAGGTGGTCTCCTCTGGATTCCCGCCGCATACATAATGTACAGTAAATACAGTTTATATTTATATTCTGCTCCTGCGCATAACTATTCGCAGGAGCGTGCGATCTTCTGCAACACAACACCGGAATATTGCCCTTAAAATACCCTACAGCTGGATACCAAACACCACCTTATAACCTTGTTCTGTCCCCTCCTATCCTGTAAAGGGGAATCCCTTTGTTCTGATACCATTTAAACTGTTATAACTTGCTGGTGTGATGCAGGGAGACTATGTGTACATTGTGCACTATTTGGATTAAATATGTAATGTGTTTTTATGGCTTTTCCATGCGACTACAAACACTACCGTAAATACTCATACCACGCGCTAATGCGCAGGACCGCGGGAGCGACCATACGCAAACTGCGAATACGTGCACGCACAGCAGAATAAGGACGTGCACGGAGGCCATTTGTGTGTAGTTTGTACGTGATGTGTGTATTGCAATATTTTTCCGACTTCGACAGGGATGTCCTACTTTAGAACACTGGCCCAGTATCTTAGTTGCGATGAACATTCCAGGCAAACATAGGGTTGGGCTATGGTGTGACCCAGGGGTTAAAGTGAGCCGGAACAGGGCGGAACTGCGTTCCGTCAGTTCCACTTGGAGATGGAACGCAGTTCCGCCTCCTCCAGCTCACCTCACCCGATGTCCGCATTGAGATGCTGGGCGCCCGCTGTTACCAGCGACGCCTGGCTCTCCCTGCACAGTGGAAGGCCGGCGGCAGGAGCTCACTACTGAGCTCCTGCTTCCGGCTCCTTGCGTGCTATGAGAGAGACATCATGACGTCTCTCTCCTAGTGCAGGGAGACGGACGCCAGGAGATCACAGTGGTCGGACGCGGGAGCTGGGCTTGGTAAGTATGGTGGCTTTTGTTTTTTTTAAGGCACGTCTACTGGGGGCAAGCTACAGGGGGCAAACTACAGGGACGCATTACTACTGGGGGCATAACTACTTGGGGCACACTACTGGGGGCATAACTACAGGAGCTAAGCTACTGGGGGCATTACTATTTGGGGACTAAACTACAGGGGGCTAAACTACAAGGGGCATTACTACAGCGGGGCTAAACTACAAGGGGGTATTACTACTCGGGGCATTACTACTTGGGGCAAGCTACAGGGGGTTAACTACTGGGGGCAAGCTACATGGGGCTAACTACAAGGGGGCTAACTACAGGGGCGTATTACTACTGGGGGCATAACTACAGGGACACATTACTACTGGGGGCTAAACTAGAGGGGGCATAACTACAGGGGCTAAACTACTGGGGGCATTCCTACTTGGGGCAAACTACATGGGACTAAACTACTGGGGGCATTACTACTGGGGGGCTAAACTACTGGGGGCATTACCACTGGGGGCTAAACTATATGGGGCTAAACTACTGGGGGCATTACCACTGGGAGGCTAAACTAAAATAAGATTTTACTTACCGGTAAATCTATTTCTCGTAGTCCGTAGTGGATGCTGGGGACTCCGTAAGGACCATGGGGAATAGACGGGCTCCGCAGGAGACAGGGCACTTTAAGAAAGAATTAGGATACTGGTGTGCACTGGCTCCTCCCTCTATGTCCCTCCTCCAGACCTCAGTTAAGGAAACTGTGCCCGGAAGAGCTGACAGTACAAGGAAAGGATTTTGGAATCCAGGGCAAGACTCATACCAGCCACACCAATCACACCGTATAACTCGTGATAAACTTACCCAGTTAACAGTATGAACAACAACAGAGCATCAGATAACCCTGATGCAACCATAACATAACCCTTATTTAAGCAATAACTATATACAAGTATTGCAGAAGAAATCCGCACTTGGGACGGGCGCCCAGCATCCACTACAGACTACGAGAAATAGATTTACCGGTAAGTAAAATCTTATTTTCTCTAACGTCCTAGTGGATGCTGGGGACTCCGTAAGGACCATGGGGATTATACCAAAGCTCCCAAACGGGCGGGAGAGTGCGGACGACTGCAGCACCGAATGAGCAAACACAAGGTCCTCCTCAGCCAGGGTATCAAACTTGTAGAACTTTGCAAAAGTGTTCGAACCTGACCAAGTAGCCGCTCGGCAAAGCTGTAATGCCGAGACCCCTCGGGCAGCCGCCCAAGAAGAGCCCACCTTCCTTGTGGAGTGGGCTTTTACTGATTTTGGAAGCGGCAATCCAGCCGCAGAATGAGCCTGCTGAATCGTGTTACAGATCCAGCGAGCAATAGTTTGCTTTGAAGCAGGAGCACCCAGCTTGTTGGATGCATACAGGATAAACAGCGACTCAGTTTTCCTGACTCTAGCCGTTCTGGCTACATAAATCTTCAAAGCCCTGACTACATCCAGTAACTCGGAATCCTCCAAGTCACGAGTAGCCACAGGCACCACAATAGGTTGGTTCATATGAAAAGATGACACCACTTTTGGCAGAAATTGCGGACGAGTCCGCAATTCTGCCCTGTCCATATGGAAGACCAGATAGGGGCTTTTATATGACAAAGCCGCCAATTCTGACACACGCCTAGCCGAAGCCAAGGCTAATAGCAAGACCAACTTCCACGTGAGATATTTTAACTCCACGGTTTTAAGTGGCTCAAACCAGTGTGATTTCAGATCCCAAGGTGCCACTGGAGGCACAAACGGGGGCTGAATATGCAGCACTCCCTTTACAAACGTCTGAACTTCAGGAAGAGAAGCCAGTTCTTTTTGAAAGAAAATGGATAGGGCCGAAATCTGGACCTTAATGGACCCCAATTTTAGGCCCAAAGTCACTTCCGACTGTAGGAAGTGAAGGAAACGGCCCAGCTGGAATTCCTCCGTAGGGGCATTCCTGGCCTCACACCAAGCAACATATTTTCGCCATATACGGTGATAATGTTTAGCCGTCACGTCCTTCCTAGCCTTTATCAGCGTAGGAATAACCTCATCCGGAATGCCTTTTTCTGCTAGGATCCGGCGTTCAACCGCCATGCCGTCAAACGCAGCCGCGGTAAGTCTTGGAACAGACAGGGCCCCTGTTGTAACAGATCCTGTCTTAGAGGTAGAGGCCATGGGTCCTCTGTGAGCATTTCTTGTAGCTCTGGATACCAAGTCCTTCTTGGCCAATCCGGAACAATGAGTATTGTTCTCACTCCTCTTTTCCTTATGATTCTCAGCACCTTGGGTATGAGAGGAAGAGGAGGAAACACATAAACCGACTGGAACACCCACAGTGTCACTAGTGCGTCTACAGCTATCGCCTGAGGGTCTCTTGACCTGGCGCAATACTTCTGTAGCTTTTTGTTGAGGCGGAAAGCCATCATGTCCACCTGTGGCAGTTCCCATCACCTTGCAATCTGCGTGAAGACTTCTTGATGAAGTCCCCACTCTCCCGGGTGGAGGTCGTGTCTGCTGAGGAAGTCTGCTTCCCAGTTGTCCACTCCCGGAATAAACACTGCTGACAGTGCTCGTACGTGATTCTCCGCCCATCGAAGAATTCTGGTGGCTTCCGCCATCGCCACCCTGCTCCTTGTGCCGCCTTGGCGGTTTACATGAGCCACTGCGGTGATGTTGTCTGACTGAATCAGAACCGGTTGGTCGCGAAGCAGGGTCTCCGCTTGACTTAGGGCGTTGTATATGGCCCTTAGTTCCAGGATATCGATGTGAAGGCAAGTCTCCTGACTTGACCACAGACCCTGGAAATTTCTTCCCTGTGTGACTGCCCCCCACCCTCGGAGGCTTGCGTCCATGGTCACCAGGACCCAGTCCTGAATGCCGAATCTGCGGCCCTCGAGAAGGTGAGCACTCTGCAGCCACCACAGAAGAGACACCCTAGCCCTGGGGGATAGGGTGATCAGCCGATGCATCTGTAGATGCGATCCGGACCACTTGTCCAACAGATCCCGAAGGGAATGGCCTCGTATGACGCCACCATCTTTCCCAGGACTCGCGTGCAGTGATGCACCGACACCTGTTTTGGTTTTAAGAGGTCTCTGACCAGTGTCATGAGTTCCTGAGCCTTCTCCGTCGGGAGAAAAACCTTCTTCTGGTCTGTGTTCAGAATCATGCTCAGGAAGGGCAGACGCGTCGTAGGAATCAGCTGCGACTTTGGAATATTCAGAATCCAGCCGTGCTGTTGTAACACTTCCCGAGAGCGTGCTACGCTGATCAGCAACTGCTCTCTGGACCTCGCCTTTATGAGGAGATCGTCCAAGTATGGGATAATTGTGACTCCCTGCTTTCGCAGGAGCACCATCATTTCTGCCATTACCTTGGTAAATATTCTCGGTGCCGTGGACAGACCAAACGGCAACGTCTGGAATTGGTAATGACAATCCTGTACCACAAATCTGAGGTACTCCTGATGAGGTGGATAAATGGGGACATGAAGGTAAGCATCCTTTATGTCCAGAGACACCATAAAATCCCCTTCCTCCAGACTTGCGATGACCGCTCTGAGCGATTCCATCTTGAACTTGAACCTTTTCAGGTATATGTTCAGGGATTTTAAATTCAATATGGGTCTGACCGAACCGTCCGGTTTTGGTACCACAAACATTGTCGAATAGTAACCCCTTCCCTGTTGAAGGAGGGGAACCTTGACCACCACCTGCTGGAGATACAATTTGTGAATTGCTGCTAACACTATTTCCCTCTCTATGGGGGAAGCTGGCAGGGTCGATTTGAGGTAACGGTGAGGAGGCATCACTTCGAATTCCAGCTTGTATCCCTGAGACACAATCTCTATAGCCCAGGGATCCACCTGTGAGTGAACCCACTTGTGGCTGAAATTTCGGAGACGCGCCCCCACCGGGCCTGGCTCCGCCTGTGGAGCCCCAGCGTCATGCGGCGGATTTAGAGGAAGCCGGGGAGGACTTCTGTTCCTGGGAACTAGCTGTATTGTTCAGCTTCTTTCCTCTACCCCTGCCTCTGGCAAGAAAGGACGCACCTCGGACTTTCTTGCCTCTATGCGATTGAAAGGACTGCATTTGGTAATACGGTGCTCTCTGAGGTTGTGAGGGAATATATGGCAAAAAATTTTACTTTCCAGCCGTAGCTGTGGAGACCAGGTCCGAGAGACCGTCCCCAAACAACTCCTCACCCCTGTAAGGTAAAACCTTCATGTACCTTTTTGAGTCGGCATCGCCTGTCCATTGCCGAGTCCACAGGACCCTTCTGGCGGAAATCGACATTGCATTTATTCTAGAGCCCAGTAGGCTAATGTCTCTTTGGGCATCTCTCATATATAGGACAGCGTCTTTTATATGCCCCAGGGTCAGTACTATAGTATCCTTGTCCAAGGTATCAAGTTCCTCAGATAAGGTATCTGTCCATGCTGCTACAGCACTACACATCCAGGCCGACGCAATCGCCGGCCTTAGTAGGGTACCTGAATGTGTATAAATGGACTTCAGGATACCCCCCTGCTTTCTATCCGCAGCATCTTTTAGGGTGGCCGTATCCTGTGACGGCAGGGCTACCCTCTTGGATAAGCGTGTTAAAGCTTTGTCTACCCTAGGGGAGGATTCCCAGCGTAACCTGTCCGTTGGCGGGAAAGGATACGCCATAAGCATCCGTTTGAAAATCTGCAGTTTTCTATCTGGAGATTCCCAAGCCTTTTCACACAACTCATTTAACTCATGTGAAGGGGGAAAGGTCACCTCTTGCCTTTTCTCCCCATACATATAAACCCTCTTGTCAGGTACTGGGGTTTCCTCTGTGATGTGTAACACATCTTTCATTGCTATAATCATGTAGCGGATGGCTTTAGCCATTTTAGGCTGCAACTTTGCATCATCGCCATCGACACTGGAGTCGGAATCCGTGTCGAT